>NC_035166.2:16746205-17046205 GCF_001659605.2 Manihot esculenta
CGCTGTGATGATAGGCATAGCCTCGGCTTCGGGCCACTTGGAGAAGTACTCCTCCGTTACTATCACAAACTTCTTTTGCCCGGTGGTATTAGGGAAAGGGCCTAGGATGTCTATGCCCCACTGTGAAAATGGCCAAGGGCTTGATATACTGGACTGTGGTGTAGCCGAGATGTTAATGGCGTTGGCAAACCTTTAGCAGACATTGCATCTTCTGACAAATTCCTCTGCTTCTTTTTTTACTGTGGGCTAGTAATAGCCTTACCTAAAAATTTTGTTTCCCAATGTGCCTGCTCCTTCATGTGCTCCATAGACTCCCTGATGTATCTCCTCAATTACCCTGGCCACTTTCTCTGGACCCACACATTGGAGCCATGGACTGGACCTTCCCCTTCGATATAGGGTTCCCCTTATTGCTTGATAGTTGGCAGCTCGGGCTGCAACTTTTCTTACTTCAGCTTTATCCTCAGGGAGCTTCCCAGCCTCTAAGTACTTTAGGTACGGGGTCATCCAATTCTGCCCTTCTCCGATCTGCATTATTGTGGCGGGTTTTTCAAAAGTAGGGGTGCTGATGTGTTTTATGTACACCTCATCCAAGAGTTATTCCAGTTCTTTTTCAAATAGCCGGCTAAGCAGGTCTGCTTCTTCATTCTCCTCTCAGGGTATCCTCTAGTATTGCATAGCAATTCCCTGCTCGCGAGCTCAGCTTCTATAGCTCGCACATTGGCCAAGTATTTCTGGGCCTTTCAATAATATCCCAGCTCCGCTGCCCTCAGCATTGGACGCCCCATCCACAAACAAGTTCCAGCTGAACTCTCTTGGTGGCTGATTTCCATCCCTTCCTTCCGCTGAGCTCGGTGACTCTCTATTAAGCTCTGGCTGTTCCTCATTGAAGGAGCATTCGGCTATGAATTCATCAAGGGCTTGAGCTTTGATGGCCGTCCGAGGTCAATATTTAAGACAGTATGGACCAATTTTGACAGACCAGGCGATCATTCAACTTGATGTTTTCGGTCTGTGAAGGATTTTCTTTAAAGGTTGATCTGTCATCACAACTCCCTGGTGGCTTTCAAGGTAGACTCTGAACTTCCTCACTGCTAACAGCAGGGCAAACATTAGCTTCTCTATGTTCATGTATCTAACCTCGGCATCCTTGAGCACCTTGCTAACATAGAAGATCGGCTTTTGCTCTCCTCCTTCTTCTCTCACTAGCACAACGCTTATGGCTTGCTCTAAGGTCGCTAGGTAGATCAGGAGCTCTTCCCCAGCTAATGGGCTGCTGAGTACATGTGGTGAACTGAGGTATTGCTTGAGGCTTCTGAAAGCCTGTTGGCAATCCTCTGTCCCTTCGAAGTTTGAGACTTTCCTTAGTTTCTTGAAGAAGGGCAAGCCCCGTTCTGCAGATTTTGACATAAATCGGTTGAGCGCTACCACCCTCCCTGTGAACCTCTGCACATCTCTCACACAAGTTGGCTCTGGAATCTTTAGTATGGCTTCCACTACTCGGCTCTCATCCAACTCAGGGATCTGCAAAGTCTCTGTATTGAAATGGGCCACATACTCCCTCAGAGATTCATTATTCCTTTGCCAGACCATTTTTAAGTAGCTGGTCTTCCTCTCAGCCGGGACTCCTACTATGAACCGACTGATGAATATGTTGGCGAGGTTCCCGAAGCTTTTAATGCTCCCCGCCTCCAGCCTATTGAACTAGGCCCTTGCTGGTCCCGTGAGAGTCGTGGGGAAGACCTTACACATCAGGGCATCCGACAGAGTCTGAAGTTCCATGAACATTTTATAGTTCAGGATGTGCTCTCGAAAGTTTCCTGCTCCGTCATATGTTGTCATTGGTGGCATCATAAACTTTTTTGGGGTGGTCTCTTGCTGGATCCACCCTGAAAATGGTGAGGAAGTAGGGTCTGGCTGTTGTCTTTTGCCCCCAACTCAGCTAGGAGCTGGTCCTTCATTCTCCGCAACTTTTGGTCTACGTTTGTCTCTTCCTGCCTCGGCCTTTTTTCCAAGTGATACCCTTCTCCCCATTCCTCGCTTTCCATCATCCTAGCTATCACCGCAGAGTAGCTCTCTACTTCGCTATTTTCAATAAGCTCTCTCACCCTCCTTCCTCAGGCTCTAACTGCTGGCTCATCTTCTCTATCGGCTTCTCCACTCCCTTCTCCGAGCCTCCAACTACTTTGTTGGGAGATCTGGTAGTTGAAGGTGGGTTGGGGCTCGGTGGCGTTGAACCATTCAGCTATAGGAGGTACGCTTAATGGGGTATTAAGCCCCCTCTGTTGCAACATCTGCCCCAGCCAGTGAGTAGTGTTCTGTAGCTGGAGGGCCATAGTTTGGAGTTCTTGGTTGGACAAGGTGGTTCTGGGTACATTCCCTGCCGAGCTCGGCGAGGGATTGAACAGTACGGGTGGTTGGTTTGAAGGGGTTGTGGGGCTTGAGAATGAGGACTGCTGACCTTCTTGAGCAGAGCTCAGGTCGTTCGGGGTGTTACTGGTATAGTTTTCGTTGTGGTTTACCATGTGGATCTCAGTGGGTGTTATGAAAATGGAACTCCGGTGATGAGAAGATCTCCTTTGTTCCCACAGACGGTGACAATTTATGTCCTAAGATCTAGAAAATAGGGTTTACAGTATGTGTGTAAGCTTCGCTAGGGAAGATCACCCCCTTCCCTTTTATCCCTTTTCCTTTTGTCTGCTAGTGACGTATAACCGCCTCCCTGTGACAGTGCCACTTATTTCTGTCAGTCAAATTGTATGTATGGACGAGTCAGAGCATCCCTCCATGCCAGACGGCCATTTAATTCCTCCTGGCGCGCGAGCTAACAGGGCTACGAGGTGACTGGGCCTGCTATCCTTATCTCTTGTCACGTCACCGGGCTAGACTTTCTTTGGGTAGGCCTGCGTGCATGGTCAGTCTGGCCTATTCCACGTCTCCGGGCTGGATTGTGTGATGTTGGGCCAGTCTACTTGAGTACGACTTGATGGGTTTTGGGCCCGTGTCCTTCTTCAGGATCCGGCTTCACCCCAGGATATAAGAAACCCAAATTATTTAGTTAAATTTAGTTTATTAAAAAAATTAAAGTATTGTTTAGTGGTAAAATAAATTTATATTATTCATAATTAATCTAAAAATTTAGTTATTTAGAAAATTTAATATCTATAAGGTGTTGGGACAAAAAATTGTAGGGATTCAAATAGTATGAAAGTAGGAAAAATTTATAAATATAAATGATGTAAATATTTTGTGTACGATAAATATTAGGAGATCAAGGAAAAAATTATTTAGTTAAATTTATTTTATTAAAAAATTAAAGTATTGTTTAATGGTAAAATAAATTTATATTATTCATAATTAATCCAAAAATTTAGTTACTTAAAAAATTTAATATTTATAGCAAAAAATTGTAGGAATTAAAATAGTATAAAAGTAGGAAAAATTTATAAATGTAAATGTTGTGAATATTTTGCTTAGGAAAAATATTAGGAGAAGGGAAAAAATTATTTAGTTAAATTTATTTTATTAAAAAATTAAAGTACTGTTTAGTGGTGAAATAAATTTATATTATTCATAATTAATTTGAGAATTTAGTTATTTAAAAAATTTAATATATATAGTAAAAAAGTAGAAAAAAATTTATAAATATAGAGGTTGTTGTGAATATTAAAGATGGAAAAAATTATTAAGTTAAATTTATTTTATTAAAAAAATTAAAGTATTGTTTTGTGGTGAAATAAATTTATATTATTCATAATTAATTTGCAACTTTAGTTATTTAAAAAATTTAATATCTATGGGTTTGTACAATAAATATTATGGATTAAAATAGTATAAAAGTAGAAAGAATTTATAAATATAAATATTGTTGTGAATATTTTCTGAAAGAAAAATATTATGGGATGATAAAAAATTTTTTAGTTAAATTTATTTTATTAGAAAAATTAAATTATTGTTTAGTGGTGAAATAAATTTATATTATTCATAATTATGAAAATTTAATTATTTTAAAAATTTAATATTGAGCATTGGGATAAAAAATCACGGGGATAAAAATAGTATAAAAGTAGAAAAATTTACAAATATAAATGTTGTTGTGAATATTTTGTGTAGGAAAAATATTAGGAGATGAGAAAAAAATTATTTAGTTAAATTTATTTTATTAAAAATTAAAGTATTGTTTAGTGGTGAAATAAATTTATATTATTTATAATTATGAAAATTTAATTATTTAAAAAATTTAATATTGGGCATTAGGATAAAAAATTATAGGGATTAAAATAATATAAAAGTAGAAAAAATTTATAAATATAAAGTTGGTGTGAATATTTTGTGTAGAAAAAATACTAGGAGATGAAAAAATATTATTTAGTTCAATTTATTTTATTTAAAAAATTAAAGTATCGTTTAGTCGTGAAATAAATTTATATTATTCATAATTAATCTGAAATTTTAATTATTTAAAAAATTTAATATCTATAGGTTTGTGGAAAAAAATTGTAGGGATTAAAATAGTATAAAAGTAGGAAAAATTTATAAATATAAATGTTATTGTAAATATTTTCTGAAGTAAATATTTTCTGAAGTAAAAAATTAGGAGAAGAGAAAAAAATTATTTAGTTAAATTTATTTTCTTAAAAAAATTAAAATATTGTTTAGTTATGAAATAAATTTATATTATTTATAATTATGAAAATTTAGTTATTTAAAAAATTTAATATCAGGCGTTGAGATAAAAAAATTGTAGGGATTAAAATAGTATAAAAGTAGAAAAATTTATAAATATAAATGTTGTTGTGAATATTTTGTGTAGGAAAAAATATTTAGTTTAATTTATTTATATAAAAAGATTAAAGTATTGTTTAGAGGTCAAATAAATTTATGTTATTCATAATTAATCTGAAAATTTAGTTATTTAAGAAATTTAATATATATAGGGTGTTGAGACAAAAAATTGTAGGGACTAAAATAGTATAAAAGTAGGAAAAATTTATAAATATAAATTTTATTGTGAATATTTTGTGTAGGAAAAATATTAGAAGATGAGAAAAAAATTATTTAGTTAAATTTATTGTATTAAAAAAATTAAAGTATTGTTTAGTGGTGAAATAAATTTATATTATTCATAATTAATCCGAGAATTTAGTTATTTAAAAAATTTAATATATAACAAAAGATACTGCTCAGGATAGGGATGGCAAACGCTCTCGCCTTTGACGATAGCAAACATGCTACCTCCATGGAGGAGGATGATCTGATTGACAGGAGTACAAGGAAAAAACGTAAAGAGTTGCCGGATGATGCTCCGGTTAACTACCTGGACGAGGAAGACCACGACGTTTTGGATGGCGGGACAAGGAGGGATGATAAGGAGCCGGAGACGCCTGATCTCCCTAAATCTTCTTTCAAAGACACGTTGTTGAATCAACATATGGGGGCTAGGGATGCTTGTTTTGATGATGATGCAATGAGTGAAGCATTGTGTGAATCTGATGATGAGGGGGATGCTACTTGCCCTAGGGTTAAAATAACGCCAGAAGAAAAGAACAGGCTTAGACAGCCCTGGCGAAACTCTTTGATCCTTAAACTTTTGGGACGTTCGATTGGTTATATTTATTTATCAAAAAGAATCTCTGAGCTTTGGCGTCCGAAGTCTTATTTCAATGTTATAGCTCTTGATAATGGCTATTTTTTAGTAAAGTTCACTAGCAAGCAAGACTATGATCATGCACTTTTAGGTGGACCTTGGATGATTGCTAATCACTATCTTACAGTACGGCGATGGCATCCTGAGTTTGATCCGTATGCTGCTAATGCTTTAGAACGACTTACAGTCTGGGCCAGGATTCCTTGCTTACCTATTGAATATTATAATGACGAGTTTCTTTTGAGAATTGGGAGCTTGCTCGGAAAACCTATTAAGGTGGATCGCAATACAAGTATGGTGAGTAGAGGACACTACGCTAGGATTTGCATTGAGATTAACATGGAAAAACCCTTAGTGGCCAAATTCAAGCTTCGCCGACGTGTTAGACCAGTGGAATATGAAGGGCTCCACCTGGTGTGTTTCAGTTGCGGTAGATATGGCCATGACGCCGAGAAGTGCCCGGTGAGGGGAGGTTCTGGCGGTGCCGGTAATCTTGCAGGGAAAGCCCATGCCAATGATCCGATTGATTTGGATAAGGATAAGGGAAGAGCAATCCCTAATAATCCGATGATTGTCAATGATTATGGGGATTGATGCTTGTCAAAAAAGATAAGAGGAATTTCAAAAAAGTCTCTAACAAAGTCGTAGTCAACAAGGAGTCTTCAAAAGAGAAATTTTCTGCTAAGGAAAAAGGGACAAAACCTTTGACGGACCGTTCTAATCAATATGCTGCTTTGGAGATTAATGAGCCAGCTCCTCCTGTTGAGCCCATGCGACTACCCCCTCTAATACTATTGATAAGGGCTCATCCCGAGCTTGGCCGTCCTCTAGTGGCTCGCAAACTAAAAAACCTGCCAGTAAAAACCCAGTGAGACCTGGTGCTGGAGATACTGGGATAGATATTACTTCTACTCCTACCATTTCCTCTTTAGTTTTGAATAAAGTGGCTACTGTTCCTAAGCCTAGAAGAGCTGCGGAAGAGACAGAACATGTCCTTGTTTTTGGAGGGAAGACATATGCTTCGATTTCTCATATTGTTACCAACCGGGGTGTTTTTTCTAACCATGCCAACACTCATGCAAATGGTAACCTCGATTTTCCTAATGTGGAGAATCAATTTCCGCATCCATCTGCTCCTAATATTGACAAGAACCTGGAAACGAATGAGATTCAAGAGATAGACATTGTTCCGGAGACTCCACTTGAGGGGGTAATGCTTTAGCCTCTCGTCTGGGGGAAGAGATGGTTAATTGATGTCTTCGTGTGGAAGCTCGTTATTACTTGCAAACTGATGCTGTTGGGGTTATATGGCCTCGTGGTTTTTCTTTAGGGCTTAATACCCTCCTTACTATGTAAAAAAAATTTAATATACATAGTGTGTTGGGACAAAAAAATTATAAGGATTGAAATAGTATAAAAGTAGGAAAAATTTATAAATATAAAAGTTGGTGTGAATATTTTGTGGTGGAAAAATATTAGGTAATAGGAAAAAATTATTTAGTTAAATTTATTTTATTAAAAAAATTAAAGTATTGTTAGTGGTGAAATAAATTTATATTATTCATAATTAATTTGAAATTTTAATTATTAAAAAAATTAAATATGTGAGAAAAAATGTAGAGATTAAGATAGTATAAAAGTATGAAAAATTTATAAATATAAATGTTGTTGTAAATATTTTCTGAAAGAAAAATATTAGGAGATAAGAAAAGAAATTATTTAGTTAAATTTGTTTGATTAATAAAATTAAATTATTATTTAGTGTTAAAATAAATTTATATTATTTATAATTAATCTAAAATTTTAATTATTTAAAAAATTTAATATTCATAGGTTGGTGAAAAAAAATTATAAGAATTAAAATTTTATAAATATAAATGTAGTTGTGAATCCCTTGTGTAACAAAAATATTAGATTGTAAAAATATTATTTAGTTAAATTTATTTTATTAAAAAAATTAAAGTATTGTTTAGTGGTAAAATAAATTTATATTATTCATAATTAATCCGAGAATTTAGTTATTTAAAAAATTTAATATATATAATGTGTTGGGACAGAAAAATTGTAAGGATTGAAATAGTATAAAAGTAGAAAAAATTTATAAATATAAAAGTTGGTGTGAATATTTAGTGTAGAAAAAATATTAAGAGACGAAAAAAATTATTTAGTTAAATTTATTTTATTTAAAAATTAAAGTAATTTTTAGTGGTAAAATAAATTTATATTATTTATAATTAATCTAAAAATTAATTATTTAAAAAATTTAATATATTTAATAGAAAACTTAATAGGAGATGGAAAAAAATTATTTAGTTAAATTTATTTTATTAAAAAGTAAAAGCATTGATTAGTGGTGAAATAAATTTATATTATTCATAATTAATCTGAAAATTTAGTTATTTAAAAATTTTATATCTATAGGGTATTGAGACAAAATATTGTAGAGATTAAAATAATATAAAATTATGAAAAATTTATAAATATAAATGTTAGTTATGAATATTTTGTGTAGGAAAAATGTTAGGAGATGGTGAAAAAATTATTTAGTTAAATTTATTTTATTTAAAAAATTAAAATATTATTTAGTGGTGAAATAAATTTATACTATTCATAATTAATATGAAAATTTAGTTACTTAAAAAATTTAATATTTATAGGGTGGTGGGATAAAAAAATTGTAGGGATTAAAATAGTATAAAAGTAGGAAATATTTATAAACATAAATGTTGTTGTGAATATTTTGCATAGGAAAAATATTAGGAGATGGGAAAAAATTAAAGTATTATTTAGTTGTGAAATAAATTTATATTATTCATAATTAATCTGAAAATCTAGTTATTTAAAAAATGTAATATTTATAAGGATTGGAATAGTATAAAAGTAGAAAAAATTTATAAATATAAAAGTTGGTGTGGACATTTTGTGTAGGAAAAAATTTAGAAAAAAGGGAAAAAATTATTTAGTTAAATTTATTTTGTTAAACAAATTAAAGTATTGTTTAGTGGTGAAATAAATTTATATTATTTATAATTAATCTTAAATTTTAGTTATTTAAAAAATTTAATATATATAGGGTGTTGTACCAAAAAATGATAAATTAAAATAGTAAAAAAATAGAAAAAAATTTATAAATATAGAGGTTGTTGTGAATACTAAAAATGTTATTTAATTATTAAGTTAAATTTATTTTATTAAAAAAAATGTATTGTTTAGTGGTGAAATAAATTTATATTATTCATAATTAATTTGAAAATTTAATAATTTAAAAATTTTAATATATATAGGGTTTTGAGAAAAAATTAAAAGGATTAAAATAGTATAAAAGTTGGAAAAATTTATATATATAAATGTTGTTGTAAATATTTTGTCTAGAAAACATATTAAGAGATGGGAAAAAATAATTTAGTTAAATTTATTTTATTAAAAAAAATTAGAGTATTATTTAGTGGCAAAATAAATTTATATTATTTATAAATAATTTGAAAATTTAGTTATTTAAAAAATTATATATATATGGGGTGCTGTGACAAAATTTTATAGGGATTAAAAGAGTATAAAATAAGAATAATTTATAAATATAAATGTTTTTATAAATATTTCGTGTAGAAAAAATATTAGGAGATGGGAAAAAATTATTTAGTTTAATTTATTTTATTAAAAAAATTAAAATATTGTTTAGTGCTTAAAATAAATTTCTATTATTCATAATTAATTTGAAACTTTAGTTATTTAAAAAATTTAATATCTATGGGTTTGTAAAAAAAATATTATGAATTAAAATAGTATAAAAGTAAAAAAAATTTATAAATATAAATGTTGTTGTGAATATTTTTCGAAGGAAAAATATTATAAGATGAGAAAAAAAATTTTAGTTAAATTCATTTTATTAGAAAAATTAAAGTATTATTCAGTGGTGAAATAAATTTATATCATTCATAATTATGAAAATTTAGTTATTTAAAAAAATTTAATATCTATATCATTCATAATTATGAAAATTTAGGTATTTAAAAATTTAATATCGAGCACTGGATAAAGAATTGCAGGGATAAAAATAGTATAAAAGTAGAAAAATTTACAAATATAAATGTTGTGGAGGAAAAAAATTAGAAGATAGGGAAAAAATTATTTAGTTAAATTTATTGTACTAAAAAATTATAGTATTTTTCAGTAGTGAAATAAATTTATATTATTCATAATTAATTTGAAAATTTAATAATTTAAAATTTTTAATATATATAGGGATTTGAGAAAAAATTAAAAGGATTAAAATAGTATAAAAGTTGAAAAAATTTATATATATAAATGTTGTTGTAAATATTTTGTCTAGAAAAAATATTAAGAGATGGGAAAAAATAATTTAGTTAAATTTATTTTATTAAAAAAAATCAGAGTATTATTTAGTGGCAAAATAAATTTATATTATTTATAAATAATTTGAAAATTTAGTTATTTAAAAAATTATATATATATGGGGTGCTGTGACAAAATTTTATAGGGATTAAAAGAGTATAAAATAAGAATAATTTATAAATATAAATGTTTTTATAAATATTTTGTGTAGAAAAAATTTTAGGAGATAGGAAAAAATTATTTAGTTTAATTTATTTTATTAAAAAATTAAAATATTGTTTAGTGCTTAAAATAAATTTATATTATTCATAATTAATCTGAAAATTTATTTATTTAAAAAATTTAATATATATAGGGTGTTATGACAAAAATTGTAGGGATTAAAATAGTATAAAAGTAGGAAAAATTTATAAATATAAGTGTTGTTGTGAATATTTTGTGTAGGAAAATTATTAGGAGATAGAGAAAAAATTATTTAGTTAAATTTATTTTATTAAAAAAATTAAAATTTTGTTTGGTGGTGAAATAAATTTATATTATTCATAATTAATCTGAAAATTTAAATTACATAGGGTGTTGGTGACAAAAAATTATAGAGATTAAAATAGTATAAAATAGAAAAAATTTATAAACATAAATGTTGTAAATATTTTTTGTAGGAAAAATATTAGGAGATGAGACAAAATTATTTAGTTAAATTTATTTTATTAAAAAATTAATATATTGTTTAGCGGTGAAATAAATTTATATTATTAATAATTAATCTAAAAATTTAATTATTTAAAATATTTAATATATATAGGGTGTTGGGATAAAAAATTGTAGGGATTAAAATAGTATAAAAGTAGGAAAAATTTATAAATATAAATGGTGTTGTGAATATTTTATATCGCAGAAATATTAGAAGATGGAAAAATTTTATTTAGTTAAATTTATTTTATTAAAAACATTGATGTATTTTTTAGTGGTGAAATAAATTTATGTTATTTATAATTAATTTAAAATTTATTTATTTAAAAAATTTAATATATATAGGGTGTTGTAATAAAAAATTGTAGAGATTAAATAGTATAAAATAAGAAAAATTTATAAATATAAATGTTGTTGTGAATATTTTGTGTAGGAAAAATATTAGGAGATGGAGAAAACATTATTAGGAAAAATTATTTAGTTTAATTTTATTTTATTAAAAAATAAAGTATTGTTTAGTTCTGAAATAATTTTATATTATTCTTAATTAATCTTAAAATTAAGTTATTTAAAAAAATTTAATATATATAGGGTGTTGTCACAAAAAATTGTAGAGATTAAAATAGTATAAAAGTAGAAAAAATTTATAAATATAAATGTTGTTATGAATATTTTGTCGAGCAGAAATATTAGAACATGAGAAAAAATTATTTAGTTAAACTTATTTTATTAAAAAAAATATTATTCATAATTAATATAAAAATTTAATTATTTAAAAAATTTAATATATATAGAGTGGTGTGATAAAAAATTGTAAGGATTAAAATAACATAAAAGTAGAAAAAATTTATAAATATAAAAATTTGTGTTAATATTTTATGTAGGAAAAATATTTGGAGATGCGATAAAATTATTTAGTTAAATTTATTTCATTAAAAAATTAATGTATTTTTTAGTGGTTAAATAAATTTATATTATACATAATTAATCTAAAAATTTAATTATTTAAAAATTTAATAATTATATGGTGTTGTGACAAAAAATTTTAGAGATTAAAATAGTATAAAAGTAGCAAAAATTTATAAATATAAATGATGTGAATATTTTGTGTAGGAAAAATATTAAGAGATGAGAAAAAATTATTTAGCTAAATTTATTTTATTATAAAAATTAAAGTATTGTTTAGTAGTGAAATAAATTTATATTATTCATAATTAATCTGAAAATTTAATTATTTAAAAAATTTAATATATATAGAATGTTGTAACAAAAAACTGTAGACATTAAAATAGTATAAAATAAGAAAAATTTATAAATAAGAAAAATTTATAAATATAAATGTTGTTGTTAATATTTTGTGTAGGAAAAATATTAGGAGATGGAAAAAAATTATTAGGAGATGGAAAAAAATTTTTTAGTTTAGTTTATTTTATTAAAAAATTAATGTATTGTTTAGTTCTGAAATAAATTTATACTATTCTTATATAATCTGAAAATTTAGTTATTTACAAAATTTAATATATATATGGTGTTGACAAAAAATTGTAGCGATTAAAAGAGTATAAAAATAGGAAAAATTTATAAATATAAATGTTGTTGTGAATATTTTATGTAGCAGAAATATTAGAAGATGTGAAAAAATTATATAGTTAAATTTATTTTATTAAAAAATTAATATATTGTTTAGAGGTGAAATAAATTTATATTATTCATAATTAATTTAAAAAATTAATTATTTAAACAATTTAATATATATATAGAGTGTTGTGATAAAAAATTGTAAGAATTAAAATAATATAAAAATGAAAAAAATTTATAAATATAAAAGTTTGTGGTAACATTTAGTGTGGAAAAATATTTGGAGAAGGGACAAAATTATTTATTTAAATTTATTTTATTAAAAAAATTAATGTACTGTTTAGTGGTGAAATAAATTTATATTATTTATAATTAATTTAAAAGTTTAATTATTTAAAAAATTTAATATATATAGGGTATTGTGACAAAAAGTTATAGGATTAAAATAGTATAAAAGTAGAAAAAATTAATAAATTTAAATGTTGTTGTGAATATTTTGTGTAGGAAAAATATTAGGAGATAGCGAAAAAATTATGTAGTTAAATTTATTTTATTATAAAAATTGAAGTATTGTTTAGTGGTGAAATAAATTTATATTATTCATAATTAATTTGTAAATTTAGTTATTTAAAAAATTTAATATATATAGGGTGTTATGACAAAAAATTGTAGAGATTAAAGTATAAATTAAGAAAATTTTATAAATATAAATTTTGTTGTGAATATTTTATGTAGGAAAAATATTAGGACATGGGAAAAACTTATTAGGAGATGGAAAAAAATTATTTAGTTACATTTATTTTATATTAAAAATTAAAATATTGTTTAGTGGTGAAATAATTTTATATTATTTATGATTAATATGAAAATTTAGTTATTTAAAAAATTAATATATATAGATTGTTGTGACAAAAAATTGTAGGGATTAAAATAGTATAAAAGTAGGAAAGGTTTATAAATATAAATGTTGTTGTGAATATTTAGTGTAGGAAAAATATTAAGAAATGAGGAAAAATTATGATGTTCTGAGATCTAGAAAATAGAGTTTATAGTACATGTGTAAGCTTGGTTAGGGAAAATCACATCTCTTCCCATTTATCCTTTTTCCTTTTGTCTGCTAGTGACGTATAACTGCCTCCCTGCCACGGTGCACCTATCTCTGTCACTCAGACCATACGTACGGACGGGTCAGAGCACCCCTCTATGTCAAGTAGCCATTTAATTTCTCTCGACGCGCGTGCTGACAAGACTACAAGGTGACTGGACCTGTCTCCTTATTTCTTGTCATGTCACCAAGCTAAACTTTCCTTGGGTAGGCCCGCACGCGTGGTTAGTACGGCCTACTCCACGTGTCTGGACTGCATTGTGTGATGTTGGGCCGATCTACTTGAGTGCAGCCTAATGGGCTTTGGGCCTGTGTCCTTGTTTAGGGTCCGGCCTCACCCCAGGGTATAAGTGTAACGACCCGAAAATTGGACCGTTACCGGTGCTAGGAACAAGATCGGCTTAAGGTCGCCGGAACCCGTAGCAAGCCTGACATATAACTTGTGAACCTGTCAAATCCCATACATGATCATACATACTAAAAAACCTGTAAACTTTTTCTTTCCATAAGCCAAGCTCAACCTGTATCTATACTCATAACATAACATAACCCACACACTGGAGCTCTCATCAAATGCTCCAATGGGGTAACCTAACATGCATACATTAAGCTTGGTTGAACATAAACATCATAAAAACATTTTATAGATCATGTATCAAAAGGGATAACCATACACATAGGGTCAAGCACAACCTCTAATCCTCAATATCGTTATTACATATCATGACTACATAAGACATTTCATTACAATTTCATCATGTCCACAACGTCTAACTATTACATAAAAATAAACTTTACTCCTGCTGACCTCCTGGTCTACCCTGTACCTGCAAACCTGGGGGATAAGGGGAAAGGGGTGAGCTACTAGAGCCCAGTGAGCAGAATAATATAACATTCAATTTATTTTTTTCATGCTTTCATGAAATGCAACATATCACAAACAATTCACATCAAGGATGAACTTGTCACCAATAGCCCACTACTGAATCCAATAGTGCCAGGGGCGTAGTGCAGGCCACATCTGGTCTTTCTCTTATACATAACATATCATAACATATTCAATCATGTCGGAGGCGTAGTGCAGGCCACTTCCGGTCTTTCTCTTACATAGTGCCAGGGGCGTAGTGCAGGCCACATCTGGTCTTTCCACATCATATCATAACGTAGTGCGGCTAAAGGATCATTCAACATTCATCCACATCAATAACATATTATGCAATGCAACATATTCGTGAATTCTAATGTAAGCAACCTAGGATATAACATGGCATTCGTGATGCATGATTCATGTTAAAACTTTCATTTATTTAAACATAAGAGTTTATTCTACTCACCTCAGCTAGCTTTGACAATGACTGAAGCAGCTGACTCACTGCTGGGGTCCTCGGTTCCTCGGGTCCGAACCTACACAGGTGGACTCAAATGAGGGACCAAACATACTAGAATATGACTCTAAAATACTCCCCAAAAACTCCCTTAAAACACCTCAAAACATCCATAGAAAGCATGCAAAAGAAGGCTGAACAGGGCACTTTCGGCGGCAGGTTCGGCGGCCGAAAGTCCCTCCAGAGCCGAAAGTCAGGCAGGTTCGGCGGCCGAAAGTGCCCTCCAGAGACGAAAGTCTCTTTTCGGGGGCAGGCTTCGACAGCCGAAAGGCTGGCCTCCCAGGCAGGTTCGGCGCCCGAAAGTCCTTCGGCTGCCGAACCTGGTTTCTGCCAAAGGGCAGAAACTTCGGCTCCTCAACCTCAAATGCCTCCCAAACCTTCCAAACATGCATTTTCCTATTCTACAACATGCATACTCAAGCATACAAGCTCCTAGGGGCTTCAAACTATCCTAAACTCCAACTACAACACATCACAAGCATCACAGCAACCTACATTGTCCATAAAACACATAAAACCTAACAATGCTCAACTAACTTAAACATACATTTCTACCCCATGAATCAACTTAAAACTTGTTTAAAACATATAGTGAGCTCAAGATCGGCCCTTACCTCTTGAAGATCGAGAGGAAAACGACCCTAGCTCGGAGATGGGAGAGATTGAGTTTCTTGAACTTCAAAGCTCCAAAACTTGCTTTATACTCGAAAATATTCAAAACAAAGTGAAAACTTGTGAAAATCGTGAAAGATCTGAAGGAAGAAACTCGAAATCGGTGAGGGATGGCGAAGAGCTCACCTTGGCCGAAAATGGGAAGAAAAGCTCGCCCATTTCGGCTAAGGGACCCCTTTATAGGTGGCTGGCCAGGCCACATTCGGGAGCCGAACGTGCCTCCGCATGCATGCCGTGTTCAGCGGCCGAACCTGGTTTCCCTCATTTATGCCTTCGGGGGCCTAAGGCACACCCGAAACGTATGCATGTTCGGCAGCCGAACTTGAGGTTCGGCGGCCGAACCTGCATCTTCCTCCAAGGCTATTTTCATTCAAAACTCAATTTCCTTTTTACTTAAAATCATAAAACACATTAAAACATTTTATAAAAACATGCTTTTACCCTTCTAGATGGTTCCGACATCCGAGATCCCACCGGATGGTAGGAATTCTGATACCGGAGTCTAGCCGGGTATTACATTCTCCCCCCCTTAAGAACATTCGTCCCTGAATATTCACCAAACAACACATAGCATGGCATACACATAATCATACATACAAAACACATAAAACTTACCTTAGAAAAGGTGGGGATATTGCTGGAGCATGGACTCCCGTGTCTCCCAGGTACACTCCTCAATATTGTGGTGATTCTAAAGGACTTTCACCATCGGGATTTCCTTATTCCTTAGCTTTCTGATCTGGGTGTCTAGGATCCGTACTGGCTGCTCAACATAGGTGAGATCTTCTTGGACCTCCACATCTCACTAAGAACCTTGCCCAGATCTGACACGAATTTTCTCAACATAGAAACATGGAAAACCGGATGGATTCTCTCCATTGAAGCGGGTAAGTCTAACTTGTACGATACATTCCCAATCTTTTGCAAGATTTCAAAGGGTCCGATGTATCGCGGAGCTAGCTTACCTTTCTTCCCGAACCGAATCACCCCTTTCATTGGAGACACCTTGAGCAATAACAAATCCCCCTCCTGAAACTCTACTTGCCTTCTACGGATGTCTGCATAACTCTTCTGTCTGCTTGCAGCAGTCTTGATTCTTTCTCTGATTATGGGTACCACCCTGCTGATAATCTCTACTAGCTCAGGCCCTGCCAAGGCCTTTTCTCCAACTTCTTCCCAGCAAACAGGTGATCTGCACTTCCTCCCATACAAAGCTTCATATGGAGCCATCCCGATGCTAGCATGATGGCTGTTATTGTAGGCAAACTCCACCAAAGGTAGATGCTGCCTCCAAGAACCGCCAAAGTCTAGCACACACATTTTGAGCATATCCTCTATCGTCTGGATGGTCCTTTTCTGATTGTCCGTCCGTCTGCGGATGGAAAGCAGTGCTAAAATCCAACCTGGTACCCATGGCGTTCTGCAGACTCCGCCAAAATCTGGAGGTGAACTGGGCTCCTCTATCGGACACTATTGAAACAGGAACCCCATGCAGCCTGACGATCTCATCAACATACACCTGTGCCAACTTGTCCACAGAATAGCCACTCCTGACAGGGATGAAGTGAGCAGATTTGGTGAGTCTGTCCACAATCACCCATATGGAGTCCAGTCTGTTGGACATCGCCAGTAATCCCACTACGAAGTCCATAGCTATATTCTCCCATTTCCACTCTGGAATAGGTAGCGGGTTAAGCATTCCAGTCGGCTTCTGATGTTCCAGCTTCACCCTCTGACACACTTCGCAGGCTGACACAAACTGTGCCACTTCTCTCTTCATAGCTGGCCACCAATAAACTTTCTTCAAATCTTGGTACATTTTGGTGGCTCCAGGGTGAACGCTGTATCTTGCATTATGAGCCTCTCTCATAATGTCTCCCTTTAGCCCTATGTCATCTGGTACACACAACCGACTCCCATAGCGGAGGATCCCCTTGTTGTCGAATCTGAACTCACTATCCTTGCCTGACTGAACAGTCCTGGCAATCTTCACTAACTCTAGGTCCTCATGCTGTTTCTAAGCCACCTGCTCCAGAAACACGGGTGCCACTCTCATATGGGCAACTAAAGCACCTGTACCAGACAACTCCAACTGTAGACCTTCATCAATGAGCTTGTAAAACTCCTTCACCACTAGTCTCCTCTCCGCCGTGATGTGGGATAAACTGCCTAGTGATTTCCGGCTTAGGGCATCTGCCACCACATTCGCCTTACCCGAATGGTACTGAATCTTGCAATCATAATCACTCAGCAGTTCTACCCATCTTCTATGTCTCAAGTTCAAATCTCTTTGACTCAGGATGTACTGTAGGCTTTTATGATCTGTGAAGATCTCACATTTAACACCGTAAAGGTAATGCCTCCACATCTTGAGTGCAAAGATAACGGCTGCCATTTCCAGGTCATGTGTGGGGTAATTCAACTCATGCTTCTTTAGCTGCCTAGAAGCATAAGCAATCACCCTTTCATTCTGCATTAGCACACAACCCAAACCCACTCGGGATGCGCACAGAACACTGTGAAGTCCTCATTGCTAGCTGGCAAAGCTAACACTGGTGCTGATGTTAACATCTTCTTAAGCTCTTCAAAACTCTCTTCGCACTGGTCGGTCCACACAAACTTCTGATTCTTCCTGGTTAACTTGGTCAGAGGAGCTGCAATTTTTGAGAAGTCCTGAACGAACCTCCTGTAGTAACCTGCCAAACCCAAGAAACTTCTGATCTCTGACACTGAAGTGGGTCTAGGCCAGTTAGCCACAGCTTCTACCTTCTTGGGGTCCACCTCTATTCCATTTTCTGACACAACATGCCCCAAGAACGAAATGCTCCTCAGCCAGAACTCACACTTGGAGAACTTGGCATACAAGCCATGCTCCCTCAAGGTCTGTAGAACCAACCTCAGATGATGGGCATGCTCCTCTCAATTCCTAGAATACACCAAGATATCATCTATGAAGACAATAACGAAGTGATCTAGGTACTGGCTAAACACTCTGTTCATGAGATCCATGAATGCTGCAGGGCATTGGTTAACCCGAACGGCATTACAAGGAACTCAAAATGCCCATATCTGGTCCTGAAAGCCGTCTTTGGCACATCTTCCCCTCTGATCCTTAGCTGATGATACCTGGACCTCAGATCTATTTTGGAGAAACAACCCACTCCTACTAGCTGGTCGAATAGATCATCGATCCTTGGTAAAGGGTACCTATTCTTGGTAGTGACTTTGTTCAACTGCCTGTAGTCGATACAAAGTCTGAGGGATCCATCCTTCTTTCTCACAAACAAAACTGGAGTACTCTAGGGTGAGGTACTCGGTCGGATGAAGCCCTTGTCTACCAGCTCTTGCAACTGCTCTTTCAACTCTTTCAATTCTGCTGGTGCCATCCTCTAGGGAGGGATAGAGATCGGTCGGGTTCCAGGCATCAGTTCTATCTCGAACTCTATCTCCCTAGCAGGTGGTAAACCTGGCAGCTCGTTTGGGAACACATCCAAAAACTCTCTGACCACCGGCACTGAGGCGGGTTTTCTAACCTAACTGCTAAGCTCTCTCACATGAGCCAAATACCCCTGACATCCCCTCCTAAGCAACCTACGAGCCTGAAGAGCTGATATCAGACCTCTAGGTGTACCCCTCCTGTCTCTCCTGAAGACGACCTCTGACCTATCCTGACCTCTGAACCTGACTACCTTGTCCCTGCAGTCCAAGGTAGCACCATGGGTAGATAACCAGTCCATCCCTAGAATGACGTCAAAATCTGTCAAATTTAGAACCACTACGTCGGCGGACAAGCATCTTCCCTCAACAAACACAAGACTACACTGGCAGATTGACTCTGCCACTGATGGATCACACTTGGGTCCACTGACCCAGAGAGGACACTCTAACTCAGAGATCATCAACCCCAACCTCTCAACGGCTCTCGGTGCAATAAAAGAATGAGATGCACCAGAGTCCATCAAAGCATACACATCTGAACAACCAATGACTAAGTTACCTGCCACCACGGTGTTAGATGCATCTGCCTTCTGCTGTGTCATTGTGAAGATCCGTGCTGGAGCTGATGGACCCTCACCTCTGAAACCCGCTGAAGAAGAGGCTGCCCCTCTCCCTCTGCCTCTGCCACTGGCCTGAGTCGTGGCTGGAGCTGCTGGCTGTGCTACACTACCTGAAGCTGTCTGCTGGAACTGTGCCATCGGGACTGCTCTTGGACATTCTCGAGCCATATGCCCCTCCTGACCACATTTGTAACAGGCTGTCGTCCCAAACCGACATACTCCCTTGTGTGGCTTACCACACCTTGCACAAACTGCATTATCCGCACCAGAGCTTGAGCCACTCCCTAATCCCAAACTGGACTTGACTTTGTTCCAGAACTTGTTCTTCTTCGACTTTCTAGGGCCTCTGTCCCACTTTTTACTACCTGAAGCTGCTGCACTCAGAGAAGAAGAGCCTGGGGTCTTAGAACCAGAAGGCTGTGCCACTGACTGCTTGACTTTCCCCTCGATGATAGCACTAGCCTCCATCCTCCTAGCCATATCCATTATGGCATGAAAGCTCTCCCTATCTGCGGACTGAATCAAGGAGGAATACCTGGAGTGAAGTTTCATGATATACCTCCTTGACTTCTTCTGGTCGGTGTCAAGAGTTTGCCCTGCAAACGGCAACAGCTCCAAGAATCTGTCAGTGTACTCATCTACACTCATTTCCTCTGTCTGCCTCAACTGTTCAAACTCAATCATCTTCAATTCTCTTGAACTGTCAGGGAAAGCCCATCCTGCAAACTCGTTTGCAAACTCCTCCCATGATAGGCTTTCCACCCTCAGGCTCACATAATTCTTAAACCACTCTCGGGCTTTTTTGCATTTTAATGTGAACCCAGCCATCTGAATGGCTCTGTTGTCGTCAGCTCCTAGCTCATCTGTAATTGTTTTGACCCTCTCAAGGTACACAAACGGGTCATCACCGGTTTCAAACTGGGGAGCACCCAGCTTCATATAGTCGGTCATCTTGACCTTGCTCCCTCCAGATGAGCTAGGCTGAGGGACTTGGGTTATAGGGACAGTAGGTGCTGCTGGTGGTGGAGGAGGTGTAGCATCCCCTGGGGTAGGGTTTGCTGTACCTGGATAGAAAGATAGGGGTGGGTACATAGGGTACTGTGGGTATGGTGGGTAGTAAGGTGGGTATGGCATGTGTGTGGGATAAGGGGTAAAGCTAGGGTAATCCGATGTACCTCCCATCGAATACCCGGGATGTTGTGAGAAGTGTGGGTAGTGGGGTGGCTGAACAAATCCCGAGGCCTGAGTGCCTCCTTGGGACTCTCCCATTCCCTCTTCTGACATGCTAACTCTCAGACTGCCATCCCTCCTCTACTCTACATCCATATCATCCCCCATGTCCTCTGACATTCCTCCCTGAACTGTTCCCCTCACTGATCTGCTTCTACCCAGATCCAAAGACCTTCTAGGGTCTCTTACTGCTCTTTCTCTGCTAGACCTACTAGACATTGCTCTAGGCAATGCAGGAGGACGGGCGTTCATGCCCTCATCCTCAGGTGGTACTCCAGTCAATCGTGCAGATCGACGAGTTCCTCTCATCCTGTTTTCTGAAAAACAGCACATAACAAACAAACATTAGCATCATATGGTTCATGTGGGAACACATGAACCCGCATCACATACATCACATACAAAGCATATCATTAATGCACATGCATATTATCATGGCATTTCACATCATTATACAAGACAGGACTCCACATCCTATCCTAGTGGACATGATCTTTCCTATTGTGCTTGACCTTCTATAACATCTATGAGCCCGACACTCTAGGTTCGACCATATGAACCTAGGGCTCTGATACCACTCTGTAACGACCCGAAAATCGGACCGCTACCGGTGCTAGGATCCAAATCAGCTTAAGGCTGCCGGGACCTGTAGCAAGCCTGACATATAACCTGTGAACCTGTCAAATCCCATACATGATCATACACACGCAAAAACCTGTAAACTTTTTCTTTCCATAAGCCAAGCTCAACCTATATATATACTCATAACATAACATAACCCACACACTGGAGCTCTCATCAAATGCTCCAATGGGGTAACCTAACATGCATACATTAAGCTTGGTTGAACATAAACATCATAAAAATATTCTATAGATCATGTATCAAAAGGGATAACCATACACATAGGGTCAAGCACAACCTCTAATCCTCAATATCGTTATTACATATCATGACTACATAAGACATTTCATTACAATTTCATCATGTCCACAACGTCTAACTATTACATAAAAATAAACTTTACTCCTGCTGACCTCCTGGTCTACCTTGTACCTGCAAACCTGGGGGATAAGGGGAAAGGGGTGAGCTACTAGAGCCCAGTGAGCAGAATAATATAACATTCAATTTATTTTTTTCATGCTTTCATGAAATGCAACATATCACAAACAATTCACATCAAGGATGAACTTGTCACCAATAGCCCACTACTGAATCCAATAGTGCCAGGGGTGTAGTGCAGGCCACATCTGGTCTTTCTCTTAGACATAACATATCATAACATATCCAATCATGCCGGGGGCGTAGTGCAGGCCACTTCCGGTCTTTCTCTTACATAGTGTCAGGGGCATAGTGCAGGCCACATCTAGTCTTTCCACATCATATCATAATGTAGTGCGGCTAAAAGATCATTCAACATTCATCCACATCAACAACATATTATGCAATGCAACATATTCGTGAATTCTAATGCAAGCAACCTAGGATATAACATAGCATTCGTGATGCATGATTCATGTTAAAACTTTCATTTATTTAAACATAAGAGTTTATTCTACTCACCTCAGCTAGCTCTGACAATGACTGAAGCAGCTGACTCACTACTGGTATCATACCCGGCTCGAGTCCGGCATCGGAATTCCTGTCGTCCGGTGGAGTCCAGGATGTCGGAATTCGCTAGACGGGTAGGATTTATGTTTTTCTAACGTCATGAAGTATGTTTTCATATTTTCAAGTTAAATGGAACTAAGTGTTTGAAAGAAAAGAACCAAGGCAGAAAAGCCAGGTTCGGCCGCCGAAGGTGACATCCGGCCGTCGAACATGCATGGCTTTTGGTTTCACATTAGGCCGCCGAAGGTGGTCTGGCCAGCCACCTATAAAAGGCCCTCAGTCGGTTGAAAGGATAAGCTTTGCCGTTTCTTTCACTTTCTGAGGTGAGACTCTGTCCTTCTTCAGTTTTCTTCATGTTTTCATTACCTCATGCACAGATTTGATTGATTTGTATGGTATTTTGAAGGTTTTGAGCTAAACACTTGAGATTTTGAAGTTTGGAGAGTTTGAAGGAGAGTTGCTTCAAAACTCCATGTTAGGATCGTTCATCTTCTTGGTTTCAAGAGGTAAGTAAAGATCCTGAGCTTGTTTTCATGATTTATGGAAGTTTTTTAAGGTTTTGGGGAGAGTTGCATGATTAGGGTAAAAGAGAGGGTTTTTGATAGTTTTGTGAAGCATGTTTATGTGGTATGCTTTGTTGTTTGTTGGGGTTGTCAAGTAGTTTCTGACCCCTTTGAGCATATACTTGAGTGTATGCATGTTGAGGAGTTGAGGTGTTTGAATTGGAGGAAGATTGGTGCAGTTTGGCGTGAGGCAGAGCAAGGTTCTGCCTTGCTGATGAACCTAGCTTCGGCCGCCGAAGAATGGTTCGCCGCCGAATGTGTTGAGGAGGTGGCTTCGGTTGCCCAAGCTTGCCCCCGAGCTTTTGGACTTTCGGCTCTGGAGGGGAGGTTCGGCCGCCGAAGGTACCGCCGAAGGTTAGAGACTTTCGTCTCTGGAGTGCCTTTCAGCCTCCGAAACTTGCCCCCGAAAGGGTTCGGCTGCCGAAAGTAGAGATTCGGCCGCCGAAGGTGCATGAGTTGCGGCTCTGGAGAGGACTTTCGGCCGCCGAACCTGCCGCCGAAAGTGTTCTGTCCAGTCTTCCTTTGCATGCTTTGCATGAATGTTTGAGTGAGTTTAAGGGGATTCTTGGGGAGTTTCATAGAGTTGTTCATAAGCTAGTTTGGTCCCTCATTTGAGTTTATCTGTGCCTACACAGACCAGAGGAACTAGAGAGAGCAGCAGTGAGTACTGCTCCAGAGGTTACAGAGCCTGCAGAATCAGTCCAGATAGCCAGAGGTGAGTGGAACTAAACTTAAGACTCGTTTTAATTGAGACATTGAATGCTTTTAGCATATTTCATGCATCATGCTTATGCAATAGGGTGAGTGCATTAGAATCCACAAAGTTGTTGCATTGCATATTTATTTGTTGATGTGGGTGAATGTTGAATGATCCAATAGTTCCAGACAGGAAGTCCAGGACCCCATTTTATGGCCTGGCAGGTATAGGAAAGTCCAGGTGCCCAGTCTACACCCTGGCAGGTATAGTAAAGACCAGGTGCCCAGTCTATGCCCTGGCAAATGGTAAGTACAGGTGTTATATACACATATACATATACAGTACAGGAAGACCAGGACCCCAGTCTACGGCCTGGCACAGAACAGTTACTGGGACTATGTGGTGACAGGTTTACCTTTGATGTGAATTGTCTGTGATATGATGCATTCCATAAGATCATGTTTTAATGACTTGTTTTACTGTTCTACTCACTGGGCTATAGAGCTTATCCCATTCCCTTAACCCCAGTCTTGCAGGTTCCGCGTACAGTATACAGGGGAAGTCCAGCAGAGTACAGGAAGAGAGAAGAGTTGTGTAATAGACTATTATGGACATGTAAACTGAAAGAGATGTAACAGTTGTGTATACCGTTAGACTTGTGCTTGACTTAGTTATTTTGTGTTGTAAATCTTTTGTATACATGGTCTGTTTATATAACTGTTTTACAGCATATGTGAAAAACCAGGCTTAACAGGTATGAATGAACCCATCTAGAGCAAGCTCTAGTCAGGGGTACAGAGTACAGAGTACAGAGATAGTGCATGCACAGGTTAAGCCTTGGTACAGAAAAGAGTTTTTATTTTCACAGAAAATGTATGATCATGTATGAGATTTACAGGTACACAGAGAGTATAGCAGGCTTGCTATGGGTTCTGGCGGCCTTAAGCCGACCTGACTCCTAGCGCTGGTGACGGTCCATTTTGGGGTCGTTACAGATTGGTATCAGAGCCCTAGGTTCACATGATCGGACCTATAGAGAGAGTGTCGGGCTCATAGAGGTTAGAGGAAGTCAAGCACAAAAGGGAATCATGTCCACTAGGATAGGATGTTGCGTCCTGTCTATTTGATGCTATGATATATGCATGTGCTTTCCTGTTATATGAGTTACTTATATGTTGTGATATGTGTTGTTTTCCAGAGAGGTAAAATGAGAGGAACTCGTCGATCAGCTCGATTGACTGGAGTCCCACCAAATAGTGAGAGAATAGATGCTTGTCCTTCTGCATTGCCAAGGGCACGGTCGCAGAGATCTAGCAGGGAAGGTACGTCAATAGACCCTAGAAGGTCTGTAGACGAGAGCAGAAGAGGTACAGTTAGAGGAGGAAGATCAGAGGAAGTGAGGGAGGCTATGGAGATTGACCAGTCTATAGATGACAGCATGAGTGTAGGCAAATCTGAAGAAGGTATGGGAGAGTCGCAGGGAGGCGCTTAGGCCTCAGGTTTTGACTATCCATCCTTTCCTCAGGATCCAGGGTATCCGATGGGAGGTATGTCGGAGTACTCTAGTTTTGCCCCATATCCTACTTACATGCCATATATGCCTTATCCTCAGTATTACCCACCATATCCTATGTATCCACCTTCCCCTATCCATCCAAGTGCAGCACACCCAGAGCTAAATGAACCAATACCTCCACCACCACAACCAGAACCAGTAACTCCTGTTGTCCATAGACATAAACCTAGCTCATCTGGAGGTAAGGTGCAAATGACAGAGTACTTGAAATTGGATGCTCCTAAATTCAATCCAGGAGATGATCCATTTGAGTATCTTAGAACTGTGAAGATGATCACTGATGAGTTGGGAGCAGATGATAGCAGAGCCATTGAAATGGCGGGGTTTACACTTAAATGTAAGAAAGCTCGAGAATGGTTCAAGAATTATATAGCACCCAGGATGGACAGTATGTCATGGGGAGAGTTCGCCAATGAATTTGCAGGGCGGGCTTTTCCTGATAGCTCCAGGGAGATGAAAGTAATCGAATTTGAGCAGTTGAGACAGACAGACGAGATGAGTGTTGACGAGTTTACAGATAAGTTTCTGGATTTGCTTCAGTATGTGGGTCAAGCCTATGATATTGATCAAAAGAAGGCAAGGAGATATACTATGAGATTGCATCCCAGGTATTCTTCCTTGATTCTTCCAGCAGAAAAGGAGAGTTTTCACTCTATAGTTGACGCAGCCAGGAAAATGGAAGCAAGTGCCAATATGCAGAGATAGGCAAAGGCACAGGCTTTGGGTTCTAAGGCCCCCAGTTCAGCAACGACAGGCAGTAAAAGATGGGAAAAGGCAAAAGGAACAAAGAATATGTTCTGGAGTAAAGTCAAGTCTGGTCTGGGAATAGGTAGTGGCTCAAGCTCTAGCGCAAGCAATTTAGTATGTAGGAGATGTGGGAGACCACACAAGGGAGCTTGTCAGTTGGGATCTTCAGCTTGCTATAGATGTGGACAGGAAGGGCATTTTGCTCGGGAATGTCCTCAGGTGACTTTTGCACCATCCCAGCAGATGAGTTCAGGCAGTGTGGTACAGCCAGTAGGACAGCCAGCAGCTCCAGTCATGCCTCAGAGTAGTGGCAGAGGTAGAGGGAGAGGGGCAGCCTTTACTTCAGCAGCAGGTTCCCGAAGTGGAAATCCGGTAGCCCCAGCACGGATTTTCACTGTGACATAAGAGGAAGCTAACACATCGAACACAGTGGTGTCAGGTAATCTCATCATTGGGTATTCAGATGTGTATGCTTTGATGGACCCTGGTGCTTCTCATTCCTTTATTGCTTTGAGAGCCATAAAGAGGTTGGATTTGATCATTTCTGAGTTAGAGTATCCTCTCTGGGTCAGTGGACCCAAGTGTGACCCATCAGTGGCAGTGTCAGTCTGTCGCTTCAGTCCAGTGTTCATAGAGGGTAGATGCCTTCCAGCTGACCTTGTGGTTCTAGACTTGACAGATTTTGATGTCATTCCAGGGATGGATTGGTTATCTGCATATGGTGCGACCTTGGACTGTAGAGAGAAGGTAGTGAGTCTCAGAGACTAGGATGGGTCAGAGTGTGTCTTCAGAGGAGACAGGAGGAGTACACCCAGAGGTTTGATTTCAGCCCTTCAGGCTCGTCTTTTGCTTAGGAGAGGTTGTCAGGGGTTTCTAGCCCATGTGAGGGAGCTAGATAGTCAGGTTAGGGAACCAGCTGCAGTATCAGTAGTTCGAGACTTTCTCGATGTGTTCCCAGACGACTTACCAGGACTACCACCTAGTAGGGAGATAGAGTTTGAAATTGACTTGCTGCCTGGTACCAGACCTATCTCTATTCCTCCCTACAGGATGGCACCAGCAGAGTTAAAGGAGTTGAAAGAACAGTTGCAGGATCTGGTAGATAAGGGTTTCATCCGCCCTAGTACCTCACCTTGGGGTGCTCCAGTGCTCTTTGTCCGAAAGAAGGATGGATCCCTCAGACTTTGTATTGACTACAGACAGTTGAACAAGGTCACTACTAAGAACAGGTATCCTCTACCTAGACTTGATGATCTATTCGACCAGCTAGCTGGAGCAGGTTATTTCTCTAAAATAGATCTGAGATCTGGGTATCATCAGTTGAGAGTCAGAGAGGCAGATGTGCCAAAGACAGCTTTCAGAACCAGATATGGGCATTATGAGTTCTTAGTGATGCCGTTCGGGTTGACCAACGCTCCTGCAGCATTCATGGATCTCATGAACAGAGTTTTCAGCGAGTATCTGGATTACTTTGTTATTGTGTTCATTGATGATATCTTAGTGTATTCCAAAGATGCAGAGGAGCATGCCCAGCATTTGAGGATAATTCTACAGACACTGAGAGAGCATGGTTTGTATGCCAAGTTCTCTAAGTGTGAGTTTTGATTGAGGAGCATTTCCTTCTTGGGACACGTGGTGTCAGTAGAAGGGATTGAGGTAGACCCCAAGAAGATAGAGGTTGTAGCTAACTTGCCCAGACCCACTACAGTGACTGAGATTAAAAGCTTTCTGGGACTGGCAGGTTACTACAGGAGGTTCGTTCAGGACTTCTCGAAGATAGCTGCTCCTATGACCAAATTGACTCAGAAGAACCAGAAGTTTATCTGGTCAGACCAGTGTGAAGAGAGCTTTGAGGAGCTCAAGAGGAGATTGACTTCAGCACCAGTGTTAGCTCTGCCTGTTAGTAATGAGGAGTTCACAGTGTTCTGTGATGCATCTCGAGTGGGATTGGGCTGTGTTTTGATTCAGAGTGATAGGGTGATTGCTTATGCTTCTAGACAGTTGAAGAAGCATGAGTTGAATTACCCCACCCATGACCTCGAGATGGCCGCAGTTATCTTTGCACTCAAGATGTGGAGGCATTACCTCTACGGGGTTAAATGTGAGATCTACACTGATCACAAGAGTTTACAGTACATCTTGAGCCAGAGAGAGCTGAATTTGAGGCAGAGAAGATGGGTAGAATTGCTCAGTGATTATGATTGTACGATCCAGTATCATCCGGGTAAGGCGAATGTTGTGGCAGATGCCCTAAGCCGGAAGTCACTAGGCAGTTTATCCCATATAGCAGTAGAGTGGAGACTAGTAGTGATGGAGCTTTATAAGCTCATTGAAGAAGGGTTACAGCTAGAGTTGTCTGGTACGGGTGTATTGATAGAATACATGAGAGTGACACCTGTGTTTCTAGAGCAGATAGCTCAGAAACAGCACGAGGACCCAGAGTTGATGAAAATTGCCAGGACTGTTCAGTCAGGCAACAGTGCAGAGTTCAGATTTGATGGCAAAGGGATCCTTCGCTATGGGAGTCGACTTTGTGTACCAGATGTTAGCAGTCTAAAAGAAGACATTATGAGGGAAGCTCATAATGCGAGGTATAGTGTTCACCCAGGAGCCACTAAGATGTATCAGGATCTAAAGA
This sequence comes from Manihot esculenta, assembly GCF_001659605.2. Lineage (NCBI taxonomy): Eukaryota > Viridiplantae > Streptophyta > Magnoliopsida > Malpighiales > Euphorbiaceae > Manihot > Manihot esculenta. The sequence continues at coordinate 16,774,756 of NC_035166.2, forward strand.
AGGTATATTGGTGGCCAGCCATGAAGAAACAAGTGGCGCAGTTCGTAACAGCCTGTGAGGTGTGCCAGAGGGTGAAACTGGAACATCAGAAGCCGGCTGAAATGCTTAACCCACTGCCGATTCCAGAATGGAAATGGGAGAACATAGCTATGGATTTTGTAGTGGGCTTACCGGCAGCGTCTAACAGGATAGACTCCATATGGGTGATTGTGGACAGACTCACGAAATTGGCTCATTTCATTCCAGTTAGGAGTAACTATTCTGTGGATAAGTTAGCACAGGTATATCTGGATGAGATAGTGAGATTACATGGAGTCCCAGTGTCTATCGTTTCAAACAGAGGACCTCAGTTCACCTCTAGATTTTGGCGAAGTCTGCAGAGTGCGATGGGCATAAGGTTGGATTTTAGCACTGCTTTCCATCCGCAGACTGATGGACGGTCAGAGAGGACCATCCAGACCATTGAGGATATGCTCAGAATGTGTGTGTTAGACTTTGGCGGTTCTTGGAGGCAGCATCTACCTCTGGTGGAGTTTGCCTATAATAACAGTCATCATGCTAGCATTGGGATGGCTCCTTATGAAGCGTTGTATGGGAGGAAGTGTAGATCACTTGTTTGCTGGGAAGAGGTAGGAGAGAAAGCTCTTGCAGGGCCATAGTTAGTAGAGATTACCAGTAGAACAGTGCCTATGATCAGAGAGAGAATTAGAACAGCGCAGAGTAGACAGAAAAGCTATGCAGACGTACGCAGAAAATAGAGTGAGTTTCAGGAGGGTGAGTGGGTATTGTTGAAAGTGTCTCCAATGAAAGGAGTGGTTCGTTTTGGGAAGAAGGGTAAATTAGCTCCACGGTACATTGGACCCTTTGAGATTTTGCAGAGGATCGGGAATGTGTCGTATAAGCTGGATTTACCTACTTCTATGGAAAGAATTCACCCGGTATTTCATGTGTCTATGCTACGGCAGTTTGTGTCAGATTCGACTCAGCTTCTGAGTGCGCCTGATGTGGAGGTCCTTGGAGATCTCACGTATGTAGAGCAGCCAGTACGGATTCTAGACACGCAGATCAGGCAGCTAAGAAACAAAGAGATTCCGATGGTGAAAGTCCTATGGAACCATCATAATCTAGAAGAGTGTACGTGGGAAACGCGAGAGTCTATGCTTCAGCAGTATCCATATCTGTTTTGAGGTTCGTTTCCTCCTTTTGTGTGTTTGTTGTTTGTTTGAGGAACATTCGAGGACGAATGTTCTTAAGGGGGGAGAATGTAATACCCGGCTCGAGTCCGGCATCGGAATTCCTGTCGTCCGGTGGAGTCCAGGATGTCGAAATTCGCTAGACGGGTAGGATTTATGTTTTTCTAACGTCATGAAGTATGTTTTCATGTTTTCAAGTTAAATGGAACTAAGTGTTTGAAAGAAAAGAACCAAGGCAGAAAAGCCAGGTTCGGCCGCTGAAGGTGACATTCGGCCGCCGAACATGCATGGCTTTTGGTTTCACGTTAGGCCGCCGAAGGTGGTCTGGCCAGCCACCTATAAAAGGCCCTCAGTCGGTTGAAAGGATAAGCTTTGCCGTTTCTTTCACTTTCTGAGGTGAGACTCTGTCCTTCTTCAGTTTTCTTCATGTTTTCATTACCTCATGCACAGATTTGATTGATTTATATGGTATTTTGAAGGTTTTGAGCTAAACACTTGAGATTTTGAAGTTTGGAGAGTTTGAAGGAGAGTTGCTTCAAAACTCCATGTTAGGATCGTTCATCTTCTTGGTTTCAAGAGGTAAGTGAAGATCCTGAGCTTGTTTTCATGATTTATGGATGTTTTTTAAGGTTTTGGGGAGAGTTGCATGATTAGGGTAAAAGAGAGGGTTTTTGATAGTTTTGTGAAGCATGTTTATGTGGTATGCTTTGTTGTTTGTTGGGGTTGTCAGGTAGTTTCTGACCCCTTTGAGCATATACTTGAGTGTATGCATGTTGAGGAGTTGAGGTGTTTGAGTTGGAGGAAGATTGGTGCAGTTTGGCGTGAGGCAGAGCAAGGTTCTGCATTGCTGATGAACCCAGCTTCGGCCGCCGAAGAATGGTTCGGCCGCCGAATGTGCTGAGGAGGTGGCTTCGGTTGCCCAAGCTTGCCCCCGAGCTTTTGGACTTTCGGCTCTGGAGGGGAGGTTCGGCCGCCGAAGGTACCGCCGAAGGTTAGAGACTTTCGTCTCTGGAGTGCCTTTCAACCTCCGAAACTTGCCCCCGAAAGGGTTCGGCTGCCGAAAGTAGAGATTCGGTCGCCGAAGGTACATGAGTTGCGGCTCTGGAGAGGACTTTTGGCCGCCGAACCTGCCGCCGAAAGTGTTCTGTCCAGCCTTCCTTTGCATGCTTTGCATGAATGTTTGAGTGAGTTTAAGGGGATTCTTGGGCAGTTTCATAGAGTTGTTCATAAGCTAGTTTGGTCCCTCATTTGAGTTTATCTGTGCCTACACAGACCAGAGGAACCAGAGAGAGCAGCAGTGAGTACTGCTCCAGAGGTTACAGAGCCTGCAGAATCAGTCCAGATAGCCAGAGGTGAGTGGAACTAAACTTAAGACTCGTTTTAATTGAGACATTGAATGCTTTTAGCATATTTCATGCATCATGCTTATGCAATAGGGTGAGTGAATTAGAATCCATAAAGTTGTTGCATTGCATATTTATTTGTTGATGTGGGTGAATGCTGAATGATCCAATAGTCCAGACAGGAAGTCCAGGACCCCATTCTACGGCCTGACAGGTATAGGAAAGTCCAGGTGCCCAGTCTACGCCCTGGCAGGTATAGTAAAGACCAGGTGCCCAGTCTACGCCCTGGCAAATGGTAAGTACAGGTGTTATATACACATATACATATACAGTACAGGAAGACCAGGACCCCAGTCTACGGCCTGGCATGGAATAGTTACTGGGACTATGTGGTGACAGGTTTACCCTTGATGTGAATTGTCTGTGATATGATGCATTCCATAAGATCATATTTTAATGACTTGTTTTACTGTTCTACTCACTGGGCTATAAAGCTCATCCCATTCCCTTAACCCCAGTCTTGCAGGTTCCGTGTACAGTATACAGGGGAAGTCCAGCAGAGTACAGGAAGAGAGAAGAGTTGTGTAATAGACTATTGTGGACATGTAAACTGAAAGAGATGTAACAGTTGTGTATACCGTTAGACTTGTGCTTGACTTAGTTATTTTGTGTTGTAAATCTTTTGTATACATGGTCTATTTATATAACTGTTTTACAGCATATGTGAAAAACCAGGCTTAACAGGTATGAATGAACCCATCTAGAGCAAGCTCTAGTCAGGGGTACAGAGTACAGAGTACAGAGATAGTGCATGCACAGATTAAGCCTTGGTACAGAAAAGAGTTTTTATTTTCACAGAAAATGTATGATCATGTATGAGATTTACAGGTACACAGAGAGTATAGCAGGCTTGCTACGGGTTCTGGCGGCCTTAAGCCGACCTGACTCCTAGCGCCGGTGACGGTCCATTTTGGGGTCGTTACAGCTGGGGTCCTCGGTTCCTCGGGTCTGAACCTACACAGGTGGACTCAAATGAGGGACCAAACATACTAGAACATGACTCTAAAATACTCCCCAAAAACCCCTTTAAAACACCTCAAAACATCCATGGAAAGCATGCAAAGGAAGGCTGAACACGGCACTTTCGGCGGCAGGTTCGGCGGCCGAAAGTCCCTCCAGAGCCGAAAGTCAGGCAGGTTCGGCGGCACCTTCGGCGGCCGAAAGTGCCCTCCAGAGACGAAAGTCTCTTTTCGGGGGCAGGCTTCGGCAGCCGAAAGGCTGGCCTCCAAGGCAGGTTCGGCTGCCGAACCTGGTTTCTGCCAAAGGGCAGAAACTTCGGCTCCTCAACCTCAAATGCCTCCCAAACCTTCCAAACATACATTTTCCTATTCTACAACATGCATACTCAAGCATACAAGCTCCTAGGGGTTTCAAACTATCCTAAACCCCAACTATAACACATCACAAGCATCACAGCAACCTACATTGCCCATAAAACACATAAAACCTAACAATGCTCAACTAACTTAAACATACATTTCTACCCCATGAATCAACTTAAAACTTGTTTAAAACATATAGTGAGCTCAAGATCGGCCCTTACCTCTTGAAGATCGAGAGGAAAACGACCTTAGCTCAGAGATGGGAGAGATTGAGTTTCTTGAACTTCAAAGCTCCAAAACTTGCTTTATACTCGAAAATCTTCAAAACAAAGTGAAAACTTGTGAAAATCGTAAAAGATCTGAAGGAAGAAACTCGAAATTGGTGAGGGATGGCGGAGAGCTCACCTTGGCCGAAAATGGGAAGAAAAGCTCGCCCATTTCGGCTAAGGGACCCCCTTATAGGTGGCTGGCCAGGCCACATTCGGGAGCAGAACGTGCCTCCGCATGCATGCCATGTTCGGCGGCCGAACCTGGTTTCCCTCACTTATGCCTTTGGGGGCCTAAGGCACACCCGAAACGCATGCATGTTCGGCGGCCGAACTTGAGGTTCGGCGGCCGAACCTGCATCTTCCTCCAAGGCTATTTTCATTCAAAACTCCTTAAAATCATAAAACATATTAAAACGTTTTATAAAAACATGCTTTTACCCTTCTAGATGGTTCCGACATCCGAGATCCCACCGGACGGTAGGAATTCCGATACCGGAGTCTAGCCGGGTATTACAATAAGAAACCCGGCGATCATCAATTGCCCATTTACCTCCTCAGCACTTATTTCATGAGTGATGACGGGTAAATCCCTAGGCCCCATTATGACTGCGCGGTCTGAGGACGACTCGTGTCAAAACGTCCTTTCTCTACCTTTACTCTTTTCAAATTCAAAATCTCCAATTTTCCCCATACTTTCCTGCTTGCCCTGTTCTCTGTACTTCGTCTCTCTCATCCTCTACCAAATTTCTTTGAGGTACGTCTTCTGCTTTCTCTAATGGCTGTCCCCAAAATCCCTGATGTTGTGAATCTGAAGTCCTGCATCACCCCTTCTTCCCTTGCCAACTTCTTTTTTCGGGAGTACCTAGACACCTCTATCTACCGCGTGAGGGCTCCCCTTCGTAATGAGAGGATTGTTCTTCCTGTTCCTCCGCCGTCGGGTTTGATCGACCCTCAGCGGGATCACGACTTGGTCTTTTTTGTCAAGCAATGCGACTTTGGTTTAACTTTTCCCTTTTCTCCCTTCTTCATCGAAGTTTTCTGTTACTTCGGTGTAACTCCCCGCATGCTCTCGCCCAACTCCATTCTCTTCATGTGTTCTTTTGAGTGTGTCAGTTTGGGTTGGAATTTTACCCCGTCAGCCACCCTTTTCTCCACCTTTTTCTGTTTAGTTAGGGCTAGTTAGGGGTTCTACTATTTTGCTCCCCGAGGAGGGCTATCTATCTTCTCGGGGTATAAAGACTCTATTAAGGGTTGGTTTGAGGGTTTTGTAGTGGTGGAGTTGAAGGAAGGCTCCGGAATAAGCTGGAATGTGGATCTCTTATAGAGGGATGTCCCCCCTAGCTGTAACGACCTTCCTCAGCTATTTGTAATGGATCAGATCTGCCTTCTCCGACTAACCTCTGTCTTTCGGAAGTATAATGTCAAGAAGTGCATATTCGTGTCCAGTCTTCAAGACTGCCGGGATGCTGGTATTTGTTTGATGTTCTGTCTTTTTTCTTTTGTTTCTTGTCTTTTTCTTGTATTTGTTTTAAATCGATTGTCATTTTTGTTATTCGCAGCTTCCTCTACGCCCATGGACAAGATTAAGCCGCCGAGAAACTTTACAATGTCCAGAAAGAATATGAGGGCTACCTTGAAGGCCTTTCGGGTTGGCTGATCTGTGGCAGACGTGACCCAGGAGGCCTTCCAAGCCATCTCTCCCTCAGTGGCTAGTCGGACTGCTCCTCCTGCCACTGCTTCTTCTCGGGCTCTGGTGCCTACCTCTAAGGGTTCACGCTCTGCAGCCTCCAAGGCTTCCACCCACGGCAGGACTCCGAGCTCCTCCAAGTCTCCCGAGGCCCCCAGGCCCAAGTCGACCTCCACTCCAGCCTCCCATGAGCCTATCACCATCGAAGAGTCTACAGAGGGTAGCTCCATGGGAGGACCGAGGTCACTCTTTCTCCAAGACGATCTGAGCGAGTTGCTGCCGTTGGTGTCATTGTGATTAGTGGCTCCACCGGCAAGTGAGCCCAGTCTTCCGTGGGTCTCCTGAGGCCATTCTCCCTCCTCCTGCTGAAAAAGGGAAGCAAGCTGTGGGGTTGTTGTCTTCTGCCCCTGACAACGAGCTCCTTAACGCAGCTGAGATAACTGAAAAAATTTATAAATATAAAAGTTTGTGTTAATATTTTTTGTAGGAAAAATATTAAGAGATGAGAAAAAAATTATTTAGTTAAATTTATTTTATTAAAAAACTTAAAGTATTATTTAGTGGTGAAATAAATTTATATTATTTATAATTAATCTCAAATTTTAGTTATTTAAAAAATTGAATATCCATAGGGTGTTAGTGATAAAAAAATTGAAGGGATTAAAATATTATAAAAATTAGAAAAAATTTATAAATATAAATGTTGTAAATATTTTGTGTAGAAAAAATATTAGAAGATGGGTAAAAAATTATTTAGTTAAATTTATTTTATTAAAAAAATTAAAGTATTGTTTAGTGGTGAAATAAATTTATATTATTCATAATTAATATGAAAATTTAGTTATTTAAAAAATTTAATATATATGGGGTATTGTGGTAAAAAATTATAGTGATTAAAATAGTATAAAAGTAGAAAAAAATTTATAAATATAAATATTTTTGTCAATTTGTTGTTTAGGAAAAATATTATGAGATAGGAAAAAATTATTTAGTTAAATTTATTTTATTAAAAAAATCAAAGTATTGTTTAGTGATAAAATAAATTTATATTATTCATAATTAATTTGAAAATTTAGTTATTTAAAAAATTTAATATCTATCGGTGATGGGACAAAAAATTATAATTGTAGGGATTAAAATAGTATAAAAATGAAAAAAATTTATAAATATAATTGTTGATTTGAATATTTTGTGTAGAAAAAATATTAGGAAATTGACAAAAAATTATTTAGTTAAATTTATTTTATTAAAAAAATTAAAGTATTATTTAGTGGTGAAATAAATTTATATTATTTCTTATTTATAATTAATTTTAAATTTTAGTTATTTAAAAAGTTTAATATCTATGGGTGTTGCGGCAAAAAATTGTACGAATTAAAATAGTATAAAAGTAGAAAAAATTTATAAATATAAAAATTAGTGTAAATATTTTGTGTAGGCAAAATATTAGGAGATGGAAAAAAATATTTAATTTATTTTATTTTATTAAAAAGATTAAAGTATTGTTTAGTAGTGAAATAAATTTATATTATTCATAATTAATCCATTTTCGGCCAAGGTGAGCTCTTCGCCGTCCCTCACCGATCTTGAGTTTCTTCCTTCCAATCTTTCACGATTTTCACTAGTTTTCATCTTGTTTTGAAGATTTTTGAGCAAAAGGTCAAGTTTTGAGCTTGGAGACCCAAGGAGCTAAAATCTCTCCCAACTCCAAGTTAGATCGCCTCTACTCTCGATCTTCAAGAGGTAAGAGTCGATCTCTAGCTTATGATGTGTTTTAAACAAGTTTTATGCAAGTTTATGGAATATAAATGCATGTTTAGGTTGTTTTGAGTTTATGGGTTTAATGTGTGTTTATGAGCAATGTGGGTATGTTGATGTGTTGTAGTTGGGGTTTAGGCTAGTTTGAGACCCCTATGAACTTGTATGCTTGTTTGTGTATGTTTGGGAGTGTTGTAGAATAGGTTTATGCTTGATTGAATGTTTGGGAGGCGTTTATGCATGTTGGAGCTGAGTTTCTGCCACTTTGAGGAAACTCAGGTTCGGCCGCCGAACCCGCTTGTGGAGGCAGTCTTCGGCTGCCGAAGCCTGCCCCCGAAAGAGGACTTTCGTCTCTGGAGGGCAGTTTCGGCCGCCGAAAGTGCCGCCGAACATGCATGAGTTTCGTCTCTGTCCGGGAGTTTCGGCCGCCAAAGGTGCCGCCGAACCTGCCTGACTTTCGGCTCTGGAGGGACTTTCGGCCGCCGAACCTGCCGCCGAAAGTGCCCTGTCCAGCCCTCCTTTGCATGTTTTTCTATGATTGTTTCATGATGTTCTAGGGGGTTTTTGGGGAGTAGTTTAGAGTTGTGTTCATGTATGTTTGGTCCCTCATTTGAATCCACCTGTGTAGGTTCGGACCCGAGGAACCGAGGACCCCAGCAGTGAGTCAGTTGCTCCAGTGTCTGGTTAGAGCTATCCAGAGGTGAGTAGAATAAACCTTTACGTTTTAAAGCGAATAAATTATAAAGTTTTGAGCATGTTCACGCATCATTAATGCTATGAGATATACTAGGTTGTTTGCATTAGAATTCACGAATATGTTGCATTGCATATATTGTTGTTGATGTGGATGAATGTTGGATGATCCATAGCCCTCGATCTATGATGTGACGATATGGTATGTACGGTACGGAATGTAAGACCAGTGGGACCCATTCTACGTTCGCTGGCACTATGTAAGAGAAAGACCAGGACCCATTCTACGTTCTAGCGCTATTGGATATGTAGAGGGCTACTGGTGACAAGTTCATCCTTGATGTGATTAGTTGTGATGTGATGCATTCCATGTTATCATATGTTTTAAATGTTTTATTATTCTGCTCACTGGGCTCTAGTAGCTCACTGGACTCTAGTAGCTCACCCCTCTCCCTAATCTCCCAGGTTTGCAGGTACGGGCTAGGCAGAGAAGTCAAGTCGAATGAAGTCATGTGTATGTAATAGATAGAATGTGGACATGATAAATTGTAAAATGATGTAAAGTTCTGAATAGTTATGTAATGTAAGGATATTGAGGATTAGAGGTTGTGCTTGACCCTATGTGTATGGTATCCCTTTTAATACATGATCTTAGATGTTTTATGATGTTTATGTAAACCAACTCAACACATGTTATGCCACCCTTTGGGGCACTGATGAGATCCCACTGAGGGGTCAACGCTTATGATTACGTTATGTATAGTGCATGCACAGGTTGAGTTTGGTGTATGAATGAAAGGAAAAGTTTTAAATTTTATGTATGTTGTTGATCATGTATGGGGTTAAACAGGTTCACAGGATGTATGTTGGGCTTGCTACGGGTCCCGGCGGTCTTAAGCCGACCTGGATCCTAGCGCCGGTAGCGGTCCTATTTTCGAGTCGTTACAGAATGGTATCAGAGCCCTAGGTTCATATGGTCGGACCTAGAGTGTCGGGCTCATAGATGTTATAGAAGGTCAAGCACAATAGGAAGATCATGTCCACTAGGATAGGATGTTGAGTCCTGTCTTATATGATGATGTGAAATGCCATGATTTTATGCATATGCATTAATGATATGCTATGTATGTGATGAATGTGATGCGGGTTCATGTGTTTCCACATGAACCATATGATGCTAATGTTTATGTGATGTGTGCTATTTTTCAGAAAACAGGATGAGATGAACTCGTCGATCTGCACGATTGACTGGAGTACCACCCCAGGATGAGGGCACTGATGCCCGTTCTCCTGTATTGCCTAGGGCAATGTCATGTAGATCGAGCAGAGAAAGAGTGTCAAGGGATCCTAGAAGGTCTTTTGATGCTAGCAGAAGGGGAACAGATAGAGGAGGAAGTTCTTTAGATGTGAGGGAGGTTATGGAAGAGGACCAGAGGAGGGATGGGAATCTGGATGTCAGCATGTCGGAAGAAGGGACAGGGGAGTCACAGGGAGGCGCTCAGGCCTCAGGGTATGGTTTTCCACCCCATTATCCACTCTTCCCACAGGGTTCAGGGTATCCGATGGGAGGTACATCAGATTACTTCAGCTTTAACCCCTACCCTACCTACATGTCTTATCCACCTTTCTATCCACCTTACCCACAGTACCCAGCTTATCCACCCTCACCCTTCTATCCTAACCCGGCAAACCCCACCTCGGGGAATGCTGCACCCCCACCTCCACCACCTACAGAACCAGCAGCCCCAGTTGCTCAACCTTCTAGACCTAGCTCAGCCGGTGGGAGCAAGGTGATGATGACAGATTACCTTAAGCTGGATGCTCCCAAATACAAGTCAGGGGATGATCCCTTTGAGTACCTGAGAGTAGTGAAGACGATAACCGATGAGCTAGGGGCAGATGACAGCAGGGCCATCCAGATGGCAGGGTTCACTTTAAAGTGCAAAAAGGCACGGGAATGGTTCAAGTGTTATGTGGACCCGAGACTAGACGGCATGACTTGGGAGGAATTTGCAAATGAGTTTGCTGGATGGGCTTTTCCAGACAGTTCTAGAGAACTGAAGATGATTGAGTTTGAGCAGCTGAGGTAGACAGAGCACATGAGTGTAGAGGAGTACACGGATAAATTCTTGGAGCTATTGCCTTTTTCAGGGCAAGCTCTAGATACAGATTCGAAGAAAGCCAAGAGATATGTTATGAAACTGCATTCTAGGTACTCCTCTTTGATTCAGTCAGTTGAGAGGGAAAGTTTCCACACTATAGTGAATATGGCCCGAAGGATGGAGGCTAGTGCCATAATTGAGGGGTCAGTGAAGCAATCAGTGACCCAGTCTTCAGGAGTTAAGACCCCAGGCAGAGGAGGGCCAGGTCTCTCTTCTCAGAGTTCAGTTAGCAAGAAGTGGAGTAACACCACCAAGAAGCCGAAGAAGAACAAGTTCTAGAGTAAGTTGAAATCCGGTCTGGGATTAGGCGGTGGCTCGAGCTCAGGCTCATATGGTACAGAATGTCTAAGGTGTGGGAAGCCACACAAGGGAGTGTGTCGGGCTGGGACTAATGCATGCTTCAGATGTGGACAGGAGGGACACATGGCTCGGGAGTGTCCTAGAGCACCTTTTATGGGTCAGCCCCAGTAGACAGCTTCTGGTAGTGTGGCACAGCCAGCAGCTCCAGCCACAACTCAGGGCAGTGGCAGAGGTAGAGGGAGAGGGGCAGCCTCTTCTTCTGGTTCCCGAGGTGAAGAATTCCATCAGCTCCAGCCAGGATCTTCACCATGACACAGCAGGAGGCTAACACATCCAACACCGTGGTGTCAGGTAATCTCATCATTGGGTGTTCTGATGTGTATGCATTAATGGACCCGGGTGCATCTCATTCTTTTATTGCTCTGAAAGCCGTTGAGAGGTTAGGTCTGATAGTCTCTGGGTTAGAGTGTCCCCTATGGGTCAGTGGACCCAAGTGTGACCCGTCAGTGGCAGAGTCAGTCTGCCAGTACAGTCCAGTTTTTGTTGAGGGAAGATGCCTTTCTGCCGACCTTGTGGTTCTAGATTTGACAGATTTTGACGTCATTCTAGGGATGGATTGGCTATCTACCCATGGTGCTACCTTGGACTGCAGAGACAAGGTAGTCAGGTTCAGAGATCAGAACGAGTCAGAGGTCGTCTTCAGAGGAGACAAGAGGGGTACACCTAGAGGTCTGATATCAGCTCTTCAGGCTCGTAGGTTGCTTAGGAAGGGATATCAGGGGTTTTTGGCTCATGTGAGAGAGCTTAGTAGTTAGGTCAGGGAGCCAGCCTCAGTGCCAGTTGTCAGAAAATTTCAGGATGTCTTCCCAGACGAGCTGCCAGGTTTACCGCCTGCTAGGGAGATAGAGTTCGAGATAGAATTGATGCCTGGAACCCGACCGATCTCTATCCCTCCCTACAAGATGGCACCAGCAGAATTGAAGGAGCTTAAAGAATAGTTGCAAGAGCTGGTAGACAAGGGTTTCATCCGACCGAGTACCTCACCTTGGGGTGCTCCAGTGCTGTTTGTGAGGAAGAAGGATGGATCCCTTAGACTTTGTATCGATTTCAGGCAGTTGAACAAAGTCACTACCAAGAATAAGTACCCATTGCCAATGATCGACGATCTATTCGACCAGCTATCAGGAGCGGGTTGTTTCTCCAAAATAGATCTGAGATCTGGGTACCATCAGCTGAGGATAAGAGAGGAGGACGTGCCAAAGACAGCTTTCAGGACCAGATATGGGCATTTTGAGTTCCTTGTTATGCCGTTCGGGTTAACCAACGCCCCTGCAGCATTCATGGATCTCATGAACAGAGTGTTTAGCCAATACCTGGATCACTTTGTTATTGTCTTCATAGATGATATCTTAGTGTATTCCAGGAATGCAGAGGAGCATGCCCATCATCTGAGGTTGGTTCTGCAGACCTTGAGGGAACACGGCTTGTATGCCAAGTTCTCCAAGTGTGAGTTCTGGCTGAGAAGCATTTCATTCTTGGGGCATGTTGTATCAGGAAATGGAATAGAGGTGGACCCCAAAAAGGTAGAAGCTGTGGCTAACTGGCCTAGACCCACTTCAGTAACAGAGATCAGGAGTTTCTTGGGTTTGGCAGGTTACTACAGGAGGTTCGTTCAGGACTTCTCAAAAATTGCAGCTCCTCTGACCAGACTAACCAGGAAGAATCAGAAGTTTATATGGACTGACCAGTGCGAAGAAAGTTTTGAAGAGCTTAAGAAGAGGTTAACGTCAGCACCAGTGTTAGCTCTGCCATCTAGTAATGAAGACTTCTTAGTCTATTGTGATGCGTCCCGTGTGGGACTGGGTTGTGTGCTGATGCAGAATGAAAGGGTGATGGCTTATGCTTCTAGACAGCTGAAGAAGCATGAGTTGAATTACCCCACACATGACCTGGAGATGGCAGCAGTAATCTTTGCACTCAAGATGTGGAGGCACTACCTCTATGGGGTTAAATGTGAGATCTTCACAGATCATAAGAGCCTGCAGTACATCCTGAGTCAAAGAGATCTGAATCTGAGACAGAGAAGATGGGTAGAACTGCTGAGCAATTATGATTGCAAGATTCAGTACCATCCGGGTAAGGCAAATGTTGTGGCAGACACCTTAAGCAGGAAATCACTCGGCAGTTTGTCCCACATATCGGCAGAGAGGAGACCAGTGGTGAAGGAGTTTTACAAGCTCATAGATGAAGGTCTACAGTTGGAGTTGTCTGGTACAGGTGCTTTAGTTGCTCAGATGAGAGTGGCACCCGTGTTTCTGGAGCAGGTGGCTCAGAAACAGCATGAGGACCCAGAGTTAGTGAAGATTGCCAGGACTGTTCAGTCAGGCAAAGATAGTGAGTTCAGATTCGACAGCAAGGGGATCCTCTGCTATAGGAGCCGACTATGTGTACCAGATGACATAGGGCTAAAGGGAGACATTGTGAGAGAGGCTCATAATGCAAGATACAGCGTTCACCCCGGAGCCACCAAGATGTACCAAAATCTGAAGAAAGTTTATTGGTGGCCAGCTATGAAGAGAGAAGTGGCACAGTTTGTAACGACTCCAAAATGGACCGTCACCGGCACTAGGATTCAGGTCGGCTTAAGGCCGCCAGAACCCATAGCAAGCCTGCTATACTCTCTGTGTACCTGTAAATCTCATACATGATCATACATTTTCTGTGAAAATAAAAACTCTTTTCTGAGCCAAGGCTTAACCTGTGCATGCACTATCTCTGTACTCTGTACTCTGTACCCCTGACTAGAGCTTGCTCTAGATGGGTTAACATATACCTGTTAAGCCTGGTTTTTCACTTACTCTGTAATACATGTACATAACAAAAGATTTACATCACAAAATAACTAAGTCAAGCACAACTGTAACTGTATACACAACTAGTACATCTCTTTACTATTACATGTCCACTCTACGCTATTACAAATCTCTTTACTCTTTCTGTACTCTGCTGATCTCCCCTGTACACTGTACACTGAACCTGCAAGACTGGGGTTAAGGGAGTGGGATGAGCTCTATAGCCCAGTGAGTAGAACAGTAAAACATATCATTAACATATGATCTTATGGAATGCATCACAACACAGATAATCCACATCACGGGTAACCCTGTCACCACATAGTCCCGGTAGCTCTGTGCCAGGGTGTAGAATCGAGCACCTGGTCTTCCTGTCATATATGTATACGTGTATATAACACCTGTACTTACCAATGCCAGGGCGTAGTCAAAGGCTCCTGGACTTTACTATACCTGCCAGGGCGTAGTCAAAGGCTCTTGGACTTCTCTATACCTGCCAGGGCGTAGTCAAAGGCTCCTGGACTTCTCTCAGAGACTATTGGATCATTCAGCATTCACCCACATCAACAAATAACTATGCAATGCAACATATTCGTGGATTCTAATGCAAACAACCTACTGTATACTCATGATGCATGAATTATGCTAAAAGCATGTAGTTCTCAATTAAAAGTATTAAGTGTAGTTCCACTCACCTCTGGCTCTCTAGACTGACTCTGCAGGCTCTAGCAAACTCTGGAGCAGTACTCACTGCTGCTCTCTCTGGTTCCTCTGGTCTGTGTAGGCACAGATAAAATCAAATGAGAGACCAAACTAGCTTATGAACAACTCTATGAAACTCCCCAAGAATCCCCTTAAACTCACTCAAACATCCATGCAAAGGAAAGCTGGACAGAACACTTTCGGCGGCAGGTTCGGCAGCCGAAAGTCCTCTCCAGAGACGAAACTCATGCACCTTTGGCAGCCGAATCTCTACTTTCGGCAGCCGAACCCTTTCGGGGGCAAGTTTCAGGGGCTGAAAGGTACTCCAGAGACGAAAGTCTTTAACCTTCGGCGGCCGAAACTCCCCTCCAAAGCCGAAAGTCCAAAGGCTCGGGGGCAAGCTTGGGCAGCCGAAGCCACCTCCTCAGCACATTCGGCGGCCGAACCATTCTTCGGCGGCTGAAGCTGGGTTCATCAGTAAGGCAGAAACGTGCTCTGCCTCTCGCCAAGATGCACAAACCTCTCTCAATCTTAACCACCTCAATTCTTCAACTTGCATACACCCAAGTATATGCTCAAAGGGGTCAGAAACTACCTGAAACCCCCAACAACACAAAACATATAACACATATACTAGCTTTTCTCACAAAAATATCAAAAACCTCTCTTTTACCCTAAACATGCAACTCTCCCCCAAAACCTCAAAAATCTTCCATACATCATGAAAACAAGCTCAGGATCGTCACTTACCTCTTGAAACCAAGAAGATGAACGATCCTAACGTGGAGTTTTGGAGCAACTCTCCTTCAAACTCTCCAACATGCACAACTTTGTGGTTTTAGCTCAAAACCTTCAAAATACCTTAAAAATCAATCAACTCTTTGCCTGAGGTAATGAAAACATGAAGAAAACTCAAAAAGGACAGAGTCTCACCTCAGAAAGTGAAAGAAATGGCAGTACTTATCCGTTCAACCGACTGAGGGCCTTTTATAGGTGGCTGGCCAGACCACCTTCGGCGGCCTATCGTGAAACCGAAAGCCATGCATGTTCGGCGGCCGAATGTCACCTTCGGCGGCCGAACCTGGCTTTTCTGCCTTGGTTCTTTTCTTTCAAAAACTCTTTTCATTGAACTTGAAAACATGAAAACATACTTCCTGACTTTAGAAAACATAAAGCCTACCTGTCCAGAGAATGCCGACATCCTGGATTCCACCGGACGACAGGAATTCCGATGCCGGACTCGGGCCGGGTATTACACTCTCCCCCCCTTAAGAACATTCGTCCTCGAATGTTCCGAAAAGAAACAATAAACACAGAAAAGGAGGAAACGAACCTCAAAACAGATATGGATATTGCTGGAGCATGGACTCTCGCGTCTCCCAAGTGCATTCTTCTAAATTATGGTGGTTCCACAGGACTTTCACCATCGGAATCTCCTTCTTCCTTAGCTGTCTGATCTGTGTGTCAAGAATCCGCACTGGCTGCTCTATATACGTGAGATCTCCAAGGACCTCCACATCAGGCTCACTCAGAACCTGATTCAGATCTGACACAAACTGCCGTAGCATAGAAACATGAAATACCGGGTGAATTCTCTCCATAGAAGTAGGTAAATCCAGGTTATACGACACATTCCCGATCCTCTGTAAAATCTCAAAGGGTCCAATGTACCGTGGAGCTAACTTACCTTTCTTCCCAAAACGAACCACTCCTTTCATTGGAGACACTTTCAGCAATACCCACTCACCCTCCTGAAACTCAAGCTGTTTCCTGCGAATGTTCGCATAGCTTTTCTGTCTACTCTGAGCTGTTCTAATCCTTTCTCTGATCATAGGCACTGTTCTACTGGTAATCTCTACTAACTCTGGCCCTGCAAGAGTCTTCTCTCCTACCTCTTCCCAGCAAACAGGTGATCTGCACTTCCTCCCATATAATGCTTCATAAGGAGCCATCCCTATGCTAGCATGATGGCTGTTATTGTAGGCAAACTCCACCAGAGGTAGATGCTGCCTCCAAGAACTGCCAAAGTCTAACACACACATGCGGAGCATATCCTCTATGGTCTGGATGGTCCTCTCTGATTGCCCATTAGACTGTGGGTGGAAAGCAGTGCTAAAATCTAATCTCGTGCCCATCGCACTCTGTAGACTCCGCCAAAATCTAGAAGTGAACTGAGGTCCTCTGTCTGACACTATAGACACTGGAACTCCATGTAATCTCACTATCTCATCCAGATATACCTGTGCTAACTTATCCACAGAATAGTTACTCCTAACTGGAATGAAATGAGCAGATTTCGTGAGTCTGTCCACAATCACCCATATGGAGTCTATCCTGTTGGACACTGCCGGTAAGCCCACTACAAAATCCATAGCTATATTCTCCCATTTCCACTCTGGAATCGACAGTGGGTTAAGCATTCCAGCCGGCTTCTGATGTTCCAGTTTCGCCCTCTGACAAACCTCACAGGCTGTCACGAACTGCGCCACTTCTTTCTTCATGGCTGACCACCAATATACCCTCTTCAGATCCTGATACATCTTGGTGGCTCCTAGGAGAACACTATACCTCGCATTATGAGCTTCCCTCATAATGTCGTCCTTCAGACTGCTAACATCTGGTACACAAAGTCGACTCCCATAGCGAAGGATCCCTTTGCTGTCAAATCTGAACTCTGCACTGTTGCCTGACTGAACAGTCCTGGCAATTTTCATCAGCTCTGGGTCCTCGTGTTGTTTCTGAGCTATTTGCTCCAGAAACACATGTGTCACTCTCATCTGTGCTATCAATGCACCTGTACCAGATACCTCTAGTTGTAACCCCTCTTCGATGAGCTTATAAAGCTCCATCACTACTGGTCTCTGCTCTGCTGCTATATGGGATAAACTGCCTAGTGACTTCCGGCTTAGGGCGTCTGCCACAACATTCGCCTTACCCGGATGATACTGGATCTTACAATCATAATCACTGAGCAATTCTACCCATCTTCTCTGCCTCAAATTCAGCTCTCTCTGACTCAAGATGTACTGTAAACTCTTGTGATCAGTGAAGATCTCGCATTTAACCCCGTAGAGGTAATGCCTCCACATCTTGAGTGCAAAGATAACTGCTGCCATCTCTAGGTCATGGGTGGGGTAATTCAACTCATGCTTCTTCAACTGTCTAGAAGCATAAGCAATCACCCTATCACTCTGCATCAAAACACAGCCCAATCCCACTCGAGATGCATCACAGAACACTGTGAACTCCTCATTACTAACAGGCAGAGCTAACACTAGTGCTGATGTCAATCTCCTTTTGAGCTCCTCAAAGCTCTCTTCACACTGATCTGACCAGACAAACTTCTGGTTCTTCTGAGTCAGTTTGGTCATAGGAGCAGCTATCTTCGAGAAGTCCTAAACGAACCTCCTGTAGTAACCTGCCAGTCCCAGAAAGCTTTTAATCTCAGTCACTGTCGTGGGTCTGGGCCAGTTAGCTACAGCCTCTATCTTCTTGGGATCTACCTCAATCCCTTCTGCTAATACCACATGTCCCAAGAAGGAAATGCTCCTCAACCAAAACTCACACTTAGAGAACTTGGCATACAAACCATGCTCTCTTAGTGTCTGCAGAACTATCCTCAGATGCTGGGCATGCTCCTCTGCATCTCTGGAATACACTAAGATGTCATCGATAAAAACAATAACAAAGTGATCCAGATACTCGCTGAAAACTCTATTCATGAGATCCATGAATGTTACAGGGGCGTTAGTCAACCCGAACGGCATCACTAAGAACTCATAATGCCCATATCTGGTCCTGAAAGCTGTCTTTGGCACATCTGCCTCTCTAACTCTCAACTGATGATACCCAGATCTCAGATCTATTTTAGAGAAACAACCTGCTCCAGCTAGCTGGTCGAATAGATAATCAATCCTCGGTAAAGGATACCTATTCTTGGTAGTGACCTTGTTCAACTGTCTGTAGTCGATACAAAGTCTGAGGGATCCATCCTTCTTTCTGACAAAGAGCACTAGAGCACCCTAAGGTGAGGTACTAGGGCGGATGAAATCCTTATCTACCAAATCCTGCAACTGTGCTTTCAATTCCTTTAACTCTGCTGGTGCCATCCTGTAGAGAGGAATAGAGATAGGTCTGGTAGCAGGCAGCAATTCTATTTCAAACTCTATCTCCCTATCAGGTGGTAGTCCTGGTAAGTCATCTGGGAACACATCTAGAAAGTCTCGAACTACTGGTACTGTGGCTGGTTCCCTAACCTGACTATCTAGCTCCCTTACATGAGCTAGAAACCCCTAACAACCCCTCCTAAGCAAACGACGAGCCTGAAGGGCTGAAATCAAACCTCTGGGTGTACCTCTCCTGTCTCCTCTAAAGACACACTCTGACCTATCCTGGTCTCTGAGACTCACTACCTTCTCTCTACAGTCCAAGGTCGCACTATATGCAGATAACCAATCCATCCCTAGAATGACATCAAAATCTGTCAAGTCTAGAACCACAAGGTCAGCTGGAAGGTATCTACCCTCTATGAACACTGGACTGAAACGACAGACTGACGCTGCCACTAATGGGTCACACTTGGGTCCACTGACCCAGAGAGGATACTCTAACTCAGAACTGATCAAACCCAATCTCTCTATGGCTCTCGAAGCAACAAAGGAATGAGAAGCACCGGGGTCCATCAAAGCATACACATCTGAACACCCTATGATGAGATTACCTGACACCACTGTGTTCGACGTGTTCGCCTCCTCCTGTGTCACAGTGAAAATCCGTGCTGGGGCTACCGGATTTCCACCTCGGGAACCTGCTGCTGAAGTAGAGGCTGCCCCTCTCCCTCTACCTCTGCCACTACTCTGAGGCATGACTGAAGCTGCTGGCTGTACTACTGGCTGTACCACACTGTCTGAACTCATCTGCTGGGATGGTGCCACAAAAGCCATCTGAGGACAATCCCGAGCAATATGCCCTTCCTGTCCACATCTATAGCAAGCTGTAGATCCCAACCGACAAGCTCCTCCATGTGGTCTTCCGCATCTTCTGCATACGGGATAAGCTGTGCCAGAGCTTGAGCCACTACCCAGTCCCAGACTCGAATTGGCTTTACTCCAGAACTTGTTCTTTAATCCTTTTGCTCTATCCCATCTCTTGCTGCCTGAAGTTGCTGAACTGGGGGCCTTAGAACCCGAAGCCTGTGCCCTTGACTGTCTCTAACTATTGGCACTTGCTTCCATTTTCCTGGCTGCGTCCACTATAGAGTGGAAACTCTCCTTTTCTGCTGGAAGAATCAAGGAAGAATACCTGGGATGAAGTCTCATAGTATATTTCCTTGCCTTCTTCTGATCAGTATCATAGGCTTGACCCACATACTGAAGCAAATCCAGGAACTTATCGGTAAACTCGTCAACACACATCTCGTCTGTCTGTCTCAACTGCTCAAATTCTATTACTTTCATCTCCCTGGAGCTATCAGGAAAAGCCCACCCTGCAAACTCATTGGCGAACTCTCCCCACGACATACTGACAATCCTGGGCTCTATATAGTTCTTGAACCATTCTCTGGCTTTCTTACATTTCAGTGTGAACCCTGCCATCTCAATGGCTCTACTATCATCCGCTCCCAATTCACTGGTGATCATCCTAACTGATCTGAGGTATTCAAATGGATCATCTCTCGAATTGAATTTAGGAGCATCCAATTTCAAGTACTCTGTCATTTGCACCTTACCTCCAGATGAGCTAGGTTGATGTCTTTCACCAACAGGGGCTACTGGTTCTGGTTGTGGTGGTGGAGGTACTGGATCATGTAGCTCTGGGTGTGCTGCACTTGGATGGGTAGGGGAAGGTGGATACATAGGATATGGTGGATAATAATGAGGATAAGGCATATATGGCATGTAAGTAGGATATGGGACAAAACTAGAGTACTCTGACATACCTCCCATCGGATACCCTGGGTCCTGAGGAAAGGATGGATAGTCAAAACCTAAGGTCTGAGCGCCTCCCTGCGACTCTCCCATACCTTCGTCAGATCTGCCTACACTCATGCTAGCATATCAACATATAGTTAACTCATATATCGCAATATGACACATGCATCTCATGGCATTTCATAGCATCAATAGACAGGACACAACATCCTATCCTAGTGGACATGATTCCCTATTGTGCTTGACTTCCTCTAACCTCTCTGAGCCCGACACTCTCTCTATAGGTCCGATCATATGAACCTAGGGCTCTGATACCAATCTGTAATGACCCCAAAATGGACCATCACCGGCACTAGGATTCAGGTCGGCTTAAGGCCGCCAGAACCCGTAGCAAGCCTGCTATACTCTCTGTGTACCTATAAATCTCATACATGATCATACATTTTCTGTGAAAATAAAAACTCTTTTCTGAGCCAAGGCATAACCTGTGCATGCACTATCTCTGTACTCTGTACTCTGTACTCTGTACCCCTGACTAGAGCTTGCTCTAGATGGGTTAACATATACCTGTTAAGCCTGGTTTTTCACATACTCTGTAACACATGTACATAACAAAAGATTTACATCACAAAATAACTAAGTCAAGCACAACTGTAATTGTATGCACAACTAGTACATCTCTTTACTATTACATATCCACTCTACGCTATTACAAATCTCTTTACTCTTTCTGTACTCTGCTGATCTCCCCTGTACACTGTACACTGAACCTGCAAGACTGGGGTTAAGGGAGTGGGATGAGCTCTATAGCCCAGTGAGTAGAACAGTAAAACATATCATTAACATATGATCTTATGGAATGAATCACAACACAGACAATCCACATCACGGGTAACCCTGTCACCACATAGTCCCGGTAGCTCTGTGCCAGGGCGTAGAATCGAGCACCTGGTCTTCCTGTCATATATGTATACGTGTATATAACACCTGTACTTACCAATGCCAGGGCATAGTCAAAGGCTCCTAGACTTTACTATACCTGCCAGGGCGTAGTCAAAGGCTCCTGGACTTCTCTATACCTGCCAGGGCGTAGTCAAAGGCTCCTGGACTTCTCTCAGAGACTATTAGATCATTCAGCATTCACCCACATCAACAAATAACTATGCAATGCAACATATTCGTGGGTTCTAATGCAAACAACCTACTGTATACTCATGATGCATGAATTATGCTAAAAGCATGTAGTTCTCAATTAAAAGTATTAAGTGTAGTTCCACTCACCTCTGGCTCTTTGGACTGACTCTGCAGGCTCTGGCAAACTCTAGAGCAGTACTGACTGCTGCTCTCTCTGGTTCCTCTGGTCTGTGTAGGCACAGATAAAATCAAATGAGGGACCAAACTAGCTTATGAACAACTCTATGAAACTCCCCAAGGATCCCCTTAAACTCACTCAAACATCCATGCAAAGGAAAGCTGGACAGACACTTTCGGCGGCCGAAAGTCCTCTCCAGAGATGAAACGCATGCACCTTCGGCGGTTGAATCTCTACTTTCGGCAGCCGAACCCTTTTGGGGCAAGTTTCGGGGGCTGAAAGGCACTCCAGAGACGAAAGTCTCTAACCTTCGGCGACACCTTCGGCGGCCGAAACTCCCCTCCAAAGCCGAAAGTCCAAAGGCTCGGGGGCAAGCTTGGGCAGCCGAAGCCACCTCCTCAGCACATTCGGCGGCCGAACCATTCTTCGGCGGTCGAAGTTGGGTTCATCAGTAAGGCAGAAACGTGCTCTGCCTCTCGCCAAAAGGCACAAACCTCTCTCAATATTAACCACCTCAATTCCTCAAGTTGCATACACCCAAGTATATGCTCAAAGGGGTCAGAAACTACCTGAAACCCCCAACAACACAAAACATATAACACATATACCAGCTTTTCTCACAAAAATATCAAAAACCTCTCTTTTACCCTAAACATGCACTCTCCCCCAAAACCTCAAAAATCTTCCATACATCATGAAAACAAGCTCAGGATCGTCACTTACCTCTTGAAACCAAGAAGATGAACGATCCTAACGTGGAGTTTTGGAGCAACTCTCCTTCAAACTCTCCAACATGCACAACTTTGTGGTTTTAGCTCAAAACCTTCAAAATACCATAAAAATCAATCAACTCTTTGCCTGAGGTAATGAAAACATGAAGAAAACTCAAAAAGGACAGAGTCTCACCTCAAAAAGTGAAAGAAACGACAGTGCTTATCCGTTCAACCGACTGAGGGCCTTTTATAGGTGGCTGGCCAGACCACCTTCGGCGGCCTATCGTGAAACCGAAAGCCATGCATGTTCGGCGGCCAAACCTGGCTTTTCTACCTTGGTTCTTTTCTTTAAAAAACTCTTTTCATTGAACTTGAAAACATGAAAACATACTTCCTGACTTTAGAAAACATAAAGCCTACCCGTCTAGAGAATGCCGACATCCTGGATTCCACCGGACGACAGGAATTTCGATGCCGGACTCGCGCCGGGTATTACACAGTTCGTGTCGGCCTGCGAAGTGTGTTAGAGGGTGAAGCTAGAACATCAGAAGCCGACTGGAATGCTTAACCCACTACCTATTCCAGAGTGGAAATGGGAGAATATAGCTATGGACTTTGTAGTGGGGTTACCGGCGACGTCCAACAGATTGGACTCTATATCGGTGATTATGGACAGACTCACCAAATCTGCTCACTTCATCCCTGTCAGGAGTGGCTATTCTGTGGACAAGTTGGCGCAGGTGTATGTTGAGGAAATCGTCAGGCTGCATGGGGTTCCTGTTTCAATAGTGTCCGATAGAGGACCCCAGTTCACCTCCAGGTTTTGGCGGAGTCTGCAGAATGCCATGGGTACCAGGTTGGATTTTAGCACTGCCTTCCACCCCTAGACGGACGGACAATCAGAAAGGACCATCCAGACAATAGAAGATATGCTCAGAATGTGTGTGCTGGACTTTGACGGTTCTTGGAGGCAACATCTACCTTTGGTGGAGTTTGCCTACAATAACAACCATCATGCTAGCATCGGGATGGCTCCATATGAAGCTTTGTATGAGAGGAAGTGCAGATCACCTGTTTGCTGGGAAGAGGTTGGAGAAAAGGCCTTGGCGGGGCCTGAGCTAGTAGAGATCACCAGTAGGGTGGTACCCATAATCAGAGAAAGGATCAAGACTGCTGCAAGCAGACAGAAGAGTTATGCAAACATCCGCAGAAGGCAAGTAGAGTTTCAGGAGGGGGATCTGGTATTGCTCAAGGTGTCTCCTATGAAAGGAGTGGTTCGCTTTGGGAAGAAAGGTAAACTAGCCCCACGATACATCGGACCCTTTGAAATCTTGCAAAAGATTGGGAATGTATCGTACAAGCTGGATTTACCTGCTTCAATGGAAAGAATCCATCCGGTTTTCCATGTTTCCATGTTGAGGAAGTTTGTGTCAGATCCGGGCAAGGTTCTTAGTGAGCCTGATATGGAGATCCAAGAAGATCTCACTTACGTTGAGCAGCCGGTACAGATCATAGACACCCAGATCAGGAAGCTGAGAAACAAGAAAATCCCGATGGTGAAAGTCCTGTGGAACCACCACAATTTGGAAGAATGCACTTGGGAGACACGGGAGTCCATGCTCCAGCAGTACCCTTATCTCTTCTGAGGTTAGTTTATGTGTGTTTTATGTGTATGTTATGTTGTATGCCATGCTTGTACTAGTTGAGGAACATTCGGGGATGAATGTTCTTAAGGGGGGAGAATGTAATACCCGGCTAGACTCCGGTATCGGAATTCCTATCGTCCGATGGAATCTCGGGTGTCGGAGACCTCTAGAAGGGTAAAAGCATGTTTTCATAAAATGTTTTAATGTGTTTTATGTTTTTAATCAAGAAAGAAATGAGTTTTTGCTTGAAATGATCTTGGAGGAAGACCCAGGTTCGGCCGCCGAACCTCAAGTTCGGCCGCCGAACATGCATGCACTTCGGGAGTGCTTTAGGCCCCCGAAAGCATAAGTGAGGGAAGTCCAGGTTCGGCCGCCGAACATGGCATGCATGCGGAGGCACTTTTGGCTCCCGAATGTGGCCTGGGCAGCCACCTATAAAGGGGTCCCTTAGCCGAAAACGGGCGAGCTTTCCCCCCATTTTCGGCCAAGGTGAGCTCTCCGCCGTCCCTCACCGATCTTGAGTTTCTTCCTTCCAATCTTTCATGATTTTCACTAGTTTTCACCTTGTTTTGAAGATTTTTGAGCAAAAGGTCAAGTTTTGAGCTTGAAGACCCAAGGAGCTAAAATCTCTCCCAACTCCAAGTTAGATCGCCTCTACTCTCGATCTTCAAGAGGTAAGAGTCGATCTCTAGCTTATGATGTGTTTTAAACAAGTTTTATGCAAGTTTATGGAATATAAATGCATGTTTAGGTTGTTTTGAGTTTATGGGTTTAATGTGTGTTTATGAGCAATGTGGGTATGTTGATGTGTTGTAGTTGGGGTTTAGGCTAGTTTGAGACCCCTATGAACTTGTATGCTTGTTTGTGTATGTTTGGGAGTGTTGTAGATTAGGTTTATGCTTGATTAAAGGTTTGGGAGGCGTTTATGCATGTTGGAGCTGAGTTTCTGCCACTTTGGGGAAACTTAGGTTCGGCCGCTGAAGGAACTTTCGGCCGCCGAACCCGCTTGTGGAGGCAGCCTTCGGCTGCCGAAGCCTGCCCCCGAAAGAGGACTTTCGTCTCTGGAGGGCAGTTTCGGCCGCCGAAAGTGCCGCCGAACATGCATGAGTTTCGTCTCTGTCTGGGAGTTTCGGCCGCCGAAGGTGCCGCCGAACCTGCCTGACTTTCGGCTCTGGAGGGACTTTCGGCTGCCGAACCTGCCGCCGAAAGTGCCCTGTCCAGCCCTCCTTTGCATGTTTTTCTATGATTGTTTCATGATGTTCTAGGGGGTTTTTGGGGAGTAGTTTAGAGTTGTGTTCATGTATGTTTGGTCCCTCATTTGAGTCCACCTGTGTAGGTTCGGACCCGAGGAACCGAGGACCCCAGCAGTGAGTCAGTTGCTCCAGTGTCTGGTCAGAGCTATCCAAAGGTGAGTAGAATAAACCTTTACGTTTTAAAGCGAATAAATTATAAAGTTTTGAGCATGTTCAGGCATCATTAATGCCATGAGATATACTAGGTTGTTTGCATTAGAATTCACGAATATGTTGCATTGCATATATTGTTGTTGATGTGGATGAATGTTGGATGATCCATAGCCCTCGACCTATGATGTGACGATATGGTATGTACGGTACGGAATGTAAGACCAGTGGGACCCATTCTACGTTCGCTGGCACTATGTAAGAGAAAGACCATGACCCATTCTACGTTCTGGCACATTGGAATGTTATGTTATGCTATGTAAGAGAAAGACCAGGACCCATTCTACGTTCTGGCACTATTGGATATGTAGAGGGCTACTGGTGACAAGTTCATCCTTGATGTGATTAGCTGTGATGTGATTCATTCCATGTTATCATATGTTTTAAATGTTTTATTATTCTGCTCACTGGGCTCTAGTAGCTCACCCCTCTCCCTAATCCCCCAGGTTTGCAGGTACGGGCTAGGCAGAGAAGTCAAGTCGAATGAAGTCATGTGTATGTAATAGATAGAATGTGGGCATGATAAATTGTAAAATGATGTAAAGTTATGAATAGTTATGTAATGTAAGGATATTGAGGATTAGAGGTTGTGCTTGACCCTATGTGTATGGTATCCCTTTTAATACATGATCTTAGATGTTTTATGATGTTTATGTAAACCAACTCAACACATGTTATGCCACCCTTTGGGGCACTGATGAGATCCCACTGAGGGGTCAATGCTTATGATTACGTTATGTATAGTGCATGCACAGGTTGAGTTTGGTGTATGAATGAAAGGAAAAGTTTTAAATTTTATGTATGTTGTTGATCATGTATGGGGTTAAACAGGTTCACAGGATGTATGTTGGGCTTGCTACGGGTCCCGGCGGCCTTAAGCCGACCTGGATCCTAGCATCGATAGCGGTCCGATTTTCGGGTCGTTACAAAAAGTACCAAGGAAGAAAATCCAGATTCGGCCGCCGAACCTCATATTCGGCCGCCGAACTTGGTGGAGTTTTAGAGTCACCTTTGGCTTCCAAAGGTGGTCTGGCCAGCCACCTATAAAAGGCCCCATGTCCGAAAATGGGCGAGTTTTCTCCTCTATTTTTGGGCAAAGGTGAGTTCATGCCCTTCCATGGTTGGTTTTGAGGTTTTCCTTCAATCCCTTCAAGTTTTTAACAAGTTTTAACCTTGTTTTGAAGATTTTTGGAGCTAAGATCAAGATTAGAAGCTTGGAGACCCCGGAGCTCTCTTCCTCCACTTCTCCAAATTTAGGTCGCTTCCCTTCTCGATCTTCAAGAGGTAAGGGTAGATCTTCAGCTTATTCCATGTTTTAAACAAGTTTTATGAAGGTTTATAGGGTAGGAATGCATGTTTAAGCTAGTTGTAAAAAATGTTAGGGTTTATGTAGATTTCAGGATAAATGTATGCAGTGTGATGTTATGTTGTTGTTTGTTGGGGTTTAAGCTAGTTTTATGCCCCTATGTACTTGTTGGCATGTGTGTGCATGTTGTAGAATAGCTAATTGCACGTTTGGAAGGTTTGGGAGGCAAAATGTGCATGAGGAGGCTGAGTTCTGCCACTTTGGAAGAACTCAGGTTCGGCAGCCGAAGGCACTTTCGGCCGCTGAACCTGCCTGTGGTGGCATGTTTGGCCGCCTAAGCTTGCCCCCGAAAGCTTGGACTTTCGGCTCTGGAGGGCAGTTTCGGCCACCGAAGGTGCCGCCGAACATGGATGAGTTTTGGATCTGGAAGGACCTTCGGCCGCCGAAGGTGCCACCGAAGGTGCATGACTTTCGACTCTGGAGGGACTTTCGGCCGCCGAACCTGCCACCGAAAGTGCCCTGTCCAGGCTTGCTTTCCATGTTTTTCTATGAATGTTTTGTGATGTTTTAGGGGGGTTTTTGGATAGATGTTTAGAGTTATGTTGAGTTTGTTTGGCACCTCATTCGATTCCACCTGTGTAGGATCGGACCCGAGGACCCGAGGAGCCCAGCAGTGATAGCTGCTTCAGAGTTAGATCAGAGTCAGTCAAAGGTGAGTAGAACTAAACTATAATTTAAAATAATAAAGTTTTGAGCATGTTCATGCATCACGAATGCCATGATATATTTAGGGTTGTTGCATTAGAATCTCACGAATATGATGCATTGCATTCTATGTTGTTGATGTGGATGGATGTTGGATGAACCATTAGCCCTCAATATGATATGATGATTAATGAAAGTCCAAGGCTGCCCATGTCTACGCGTCCTGGCATTTGTTATGTATGATTGATGAAAGTCCAGGGCTGCCCATGTCCACGTGTCTTGGCATTTTATTGTGTTTAAAAGGAAGTCCTGCGGAGCTCCGTCGAGGGCCGGGCACATTGGACGTAGAGGGTTATTGGTGACAAGTCCATCCGTGATGTGAATTGTATGTGTTGTGATGCATTTCATGAAAGCATGATTTATGGCAATGTATTATGGTTCTGCTCGCTGGGCTTTTTAGCTCACCCCCTCTCTCTTAAACCCCCCAGACTTGCAAGTTCAGGATAGACCGGGGAATCTTCAAGGTTGAAGTATGTTATGTCTATGTAATAGTGCTAGTAGTGGATATGTATTGTAAAAATAGTTTAAGAATGTTATGTAATGTAAAGAAGTGTATTGAGGTTTAGAATTATGCTTGGCCCTAATGTATGATTATCCCTTTGTGCATGATCTTTTAAATGAAATGTTTTAATGATGTTTTTATGAGATATGAACCTAGCTTTACATATGTTATGTTGACCCACTAGAGCATTTGATGAGAGCTCTAGTAGGGGTTTTATGTATATGGTTTTAGTGCATGCATAGGTTAAGCTTGGTGAATGGAAAGTTTTAAAATCTTATGGAAATGTATGATCATGTATGGGATGTTATCAGGTATACAGGTTGTATGTTAGGCTTGCTACGGGTCCCGGCGACCTTATGTCGATCTGGATCCTAGCGCCGATAGCGGTCCGGTTTTCGGGTCGTTACAGATTGGTATCAGAGCTCTATGTTCATATGGTCGGACCTAGAGAATGTCGGGCTCACAGAGGTTATAGAAGGGCAAGCACAATAGGAAAAATCATGTCCACTAGGATAGGATGTAGAGTCTTGCCTTGATAATGATGTGAAATGCCATGATAATATGCATGTGCATTAATGATATGATATGTATGTATGGGTTCATGTGTTCCCACATGAACCATTTGATGCTAATGTTTATGTGTATGTTGTGTTGCTTTGAGAAATAGAATGAGAGGTACTCGTCGATCTGCACGATTGACTGGAGTACCACCAGAGAATGAGGGCATGGGTGCCCGTCCTCCTGCGTTGCCAAGGGCAATGTCATGCAGATCTAGTAGAGAGAGAATAGCGAGGGACCCTAGACGGTCTTTTGATGCTAGTAGAAGGGGTGCAGATCAGGGTGGGAGTTCAGCAGATGTGAGGGAAGATATGGATGTTGATCAGAGAGGGGATGGAAGCTTGGGTGTAAGCATGTCTGAGGAAGGTATAGGGGAGTCACAAGGAGGCGCTCAGGCCTCGGGATTTGGTTATCCACCCCAATATCCGCCATTTCCTCAAGGCTCAGGGTATCCGATGGGGGGTACATCGGATTTCTCTAGCTTTAACCCATACCCTTCCTACATGCCTTACCCTCCCTTTTACCCACCATACCCTCAGTACCCTATGTATCCACCCCCACCCTTCTATCCAAACCCAGCAAACCCTACCTCAAGGAATGTTGCACCTCCTCCTCCACCAGTAGAGCCAACTACCCCTAATGTCCAAGTACCCAAATCTAGCTCATCTGGGGGGATAAGGTGAAGATGACTGATTATCTTAAGCTGGGTGCTCCTAAATATGAGACTGGTGATGATCCGTTTGAGTACCTCAAAACGGTAAAAATGATAACTGATGAGTTGGGAGCAAGTGATAGTCGGGCCATTCAGATGGTGGGTTTCACACTGAAGTGCAAGAAAGCCAAAGATTGGTTCAAAAACTATGTGGATCCGAGGGTGGATAGTCTATCCTGGGAGGAATTTGCAAATGAATTTGCAGGATGGCTTTCCCTGATAGCTCCAGGGAGTTGAAAATGATTGAGTTTGAGCAATTAAGGCAGACGGAGGAGATGAGTGTAGATGAGTACACTGATAAGTTCTTGGAATTGTTGCCATTTGCAGGGCAAGCCTTTGACTCAGACCGGAAGAAGGCTAGGAGGTATATCATGAAACTTCATTCCAGGTATTCCTCTTTAATCCAATCAGCAGAAAGGGAGAGCTTCCATACTATAGTGGATATGGCCCGGAGGATAGAGGTTAGTGCAATAATCGAGGGAAAAGTTAAACAGTCAGTGGCACAGCCTTCAGGTTCCAAGACTCCGAGCATTGTGAAGATGGACAGATCAAGGTCTAAGAAGAATAAGTTCTAGAACAAGATAAAGTCCGGTCTGGGATTGGGAGGTGGCTCAAGCTCTGGCTCAAGCAGTCCTGCTTGTATGAAGTGTGGTAAGCCACACAAAGGAGTCTGCCGGTTTGGGACGACTGCATGTTTCAGATGTGGGCAAGAGGGACATATGGCTCGGGAGTGTCCTAGAGCAGTTTTTATGGCACCGTCCCAGCAGACGGGCTCTGGTAGTGTAGCCCAACCAGTAGCTCCAGCCACGACTCAGGGCAGTGGCAGAGGCAGAGGGAGAGGGGCAGCCTCTTCTTCAGCAGGTTCCCGGGGTGAAGGTCCGTCAGCTCCAGCACGGATCTTCACAATGACACAGCAGGAGGCAAACACGTCCAACACCGTGGTGTCAGGTAATCTCATCATTGGTTGTTCCGATGTGTATGCATTAATGGACCTTGGTGCATCTCATTCTTTTGTTGCTCCGAGAGCAATTGAGAGGTTGGATTTGTTAGTCTCTGGGTTAGAGTGTCCCCTCAGGATTAGTGGACCCAAGTGTGATCCATCAGTTGCAGAGTCAGTCTGCCGATATAATCCTATGTTTGTTGAGGATAGATGCCTTTCAGCCGACCTTGTGGTTCTAGACTTGACAGATTTTGACGTCATTCTAAGGATGGATTGACTATCTATCCATGGTGCTACCTTGGACTGCAGAGACAAGGTAGTCAGGTTCAGAGATCAGGATGGGTCGGAGGTCGTCTTCCGAGGAGACAGGAGGGGTACATCTAGAGGTCTGATCTCAGCCCTACAGGCTCGTAGGTTGCTCAGGAGGGGTTGTTAGGGGTTTCTAGCTCATGTGAGAGAGTTAGATGGTCAGGTCAGGGAGCCCGTCTCAGTGCCCGTGGTTAGAGAGTTTCAGGATGTCTTCCCAAACGAGCTTCCAAGACTACCACCTACTAGGGAGATAGAGTTTGAAATAGAATTGATGCCTGGAACCAGACCAATCTCTACCCCTCCCTACAGGATAGCACCAGCAGAGTTAAAGGAGTTAAAAGAACAGTTGCAAGAGTTGGTAGATAAGGGCTTTATCCGCCCGAGTACCTCACCTTGGGGTGCTCCAGTGCTTTTTGTGAGGAAGAAGGATGGATCCTTGAGACTTTATATCGACTACAGGCAGTTAAACAAAGTCACTACCAAGAACAAGTATCCGTTACCTAGGATTGACGATCTATTTGACCAGCTAGCAGGAGCAGGTTATTTCTCCAAGATAGATCTGAGATCTGGGTACCATCAGTTGAGAATAAGAGAAGAGGATGTGCCGAAGACGGCGTTCAGGACCAGATATGGGCACTATGAGTTCCTAATGATGCCGTTCGGGCTGACCAATGCCCATGCAGCATTCATGGACCTCATGAACAGAGTTTTCAACCAGTACCTGGATCACTTTGTTATTTTCTTCATTGATGATATCTTAGTGTATTCTAGAAACGCAGAGGAGCATGCCCATCATCTGAGAACAGTTTTGCAGACCCTGAGAGAGCATGACTTGTATGCTAAGTTCTCCAAGTGTGAGTTCTGGTTGAGGAGCATCTCATTCTTGGGGCATGTTGTGTCAGAACAGGGAATAGAAGTGGACCCCAAGAAGGTAGAAGCTGTAGCTAACTGGCCTAGACCCACCTCAGTAACAGAGATAAAGAGCTTTTTGGGTTTGGCAGGTTACTACAGGAGGTTCATACAGGACTTCTCTAAGATTGCCGCTCCCATGACCAAATTGACCAAGAAGAACCAGAGGTTTGTGTGGTCCGAACAATGTGAAGAGAGTTTTGAGGAGTTGAAGAAAAGGTTGATGTCAGCACCGGTGTTAGCTCTGCCTACCAGTAATGAAGACTTCACAGTTTTCTATGATGCATCCCGTGTGGGACTAGGTTGTGTGTTAATGCAGAATGATAGGGTAATTGCTTATGCTTCTAGGCAGTTGAAGAAGCATGAGTTGAATTATCCTACACATGACCTGGAGATGGCAGCAGTGATCTTTGCACTCAAGATGCGGAGACATTACCTCTATGAGGTTAAATGTGAGATCTTTACAGATCATAAGAGTTTGCAGTACATCTTGAGTCAGAGAGAGTTGAATCTGAGGCAGAGGAGATGGGTAGAACTGCTTAGTGACTATGATTGCAAAATCCAGTACCATCTGGGTAAGACAAATGTGGTGGCAGAAGCCCTAAGCCAGAAATCACTTGGCAGTTTATCCCACATCGCGGTAGAGAGAAGGCCAGTGGTGAGAGAGTTCTACAAGCTTATGGAGGAAGGGCTGCAATTAGAGTTGTCTGGTACAGGTGCTTTGATAGCTCAGATGAAGGTGACACCCGTATTTCTGGAACAAGTGGCCCAGAAACAGCATGAGGACCCAGAGTTGGTAAAAATAGCAAGAACAGTTCAGGCAGGCAAGAATGAAGAATTCAGATTTGACAACAAAGGGATCCTCCGCTATGGGAACAGGTTGTGTGTGCCAAACGACGTGAGTCTGAAGGGAGACATTATGAGGGAAGCTCATAGTGCTAGGTACATCGTTCACCCTGGAGCCTCCAAGATGTACCAGGATCTAAAAAGAGTTTATTGGTGGCCAGCTATGAAAAGGGAGGTGGCACAGTTCGTGTCCGCCTGTGAGGTATGTCAGAGGGTGAAGCTGGAACATCAGAAGCCGGCTGGAATGCTTAACCCACTGCCGATTCCAGAATGGAAATGGGAGAATATAGCTATGGACTTCGTGGTGGGGTTACCAGCAACATCCAACAGACTAGACTCCATATGGGTGATTATGGACAGACTGACCAAATCTACTCACTTCATCCCTGTTAGGAGTGGCTATTCTGTGGACAAATTGGCACAAGTGTTTGTGGATGAAGTTGTAAGATTGCTTGGGGCTCCAATATCAATAGTGTCAGATAGGGGACTCCAGTTCACCTCCAGGTTTTGGCGGAGTTTGCAGAATGCTATGGGTACCAGATTAGACTTTAGTACTGCCTTCCACCTATAGACTGATGGACAGTCAGAGAGAACCATCCAAACGATTGAAGATATGCTCAGAATGTGTGTGCTAGATTTTTGCGGTTCTTGGAAGCAACATCTAACCCTGGTGGAGTTTGCCTACAATAACAGCTATCATGCTAGCATAGGGATGGCTCCATATGAAGCTTTGTATGGGAGGAAGTGCCGGTCACCTGTTTGCTGGGAAGAAGTAGGAGAGAGGGCCTTGGCAGGGCCTGAGTTGGTAGAGATCACCAGCAGGGTGGTGCCCATAATCAGAGAAAGGATCAGAACTGCGGTGAGCCGGCAGAAGAGTTATGTAGATATCCGCAGGAGGCAGATAGAGTTTCAGGAGGGGGATCTGGTATTGCTCAAGGTGTCCCCTATGAAAGGGGTGATTCGTTTTGGGAGAAAAGGTAAGCTAGCTCCACGGTACATCAGACCCTTTGAAATCTTGTAGAAGATCGGGAATGTATCGTATAAGTTGGACTTATCTACTTCCATGGAGAGAATCCATCCGGTTTTCCATGTTTCCATGTTACGAAAGTTCATGTCAGATCCGGGCAAGGTTCTTAGCAAACCAGATGTAGAGATCTTAGGAGATCTCACCTATGTTGAGCAACCAGTGCGGATCCTAGACACGCAGATCAGCAGGTTGAGGAACAAGGAAATCCCGATGGTGAAAGTCCTTTGGAATCACCACAACATAGAAGAATGTACCTAGGAGACACGGGAGTCCATGCTCCAGCAATACCCCTATCTCTTTTAAGGTATGTGTTCTAGGTTATGTGTTTCTTGATGCTATATGTTATGTTTATGCTTGTTTGTTGAACATTCGGGGATGAATGTTCTTAAGGGGGGAAGAATGTAATACCTGGCTAGACTCCGGCATTGGAATTCCTACCGTCCGGCGGAATCTCGGATGTCGGGACGTTCTAGAAGGGTAAGAATATGTTTTTCTAAAATGTTTTTACATGTTTTATGGTTTTAATGAACAAAAGAATTGAGTTTTGAAAGAAAAGTACCAAGGAAGAAAATCCAGGTTCGGCCGCCGAACTTGGTGGAGTTTTGGAGTCACCTTTGGCTTCCGAAGGTGGTCTGGCCAGCCACCTATAAAAGGCCCCATATCCAAAAATGGGCGATTTTTCTCCTCCATTTTCGGGCAAAGGTGAGTTCATACCCTTCCATGGTTGGTTTTGAGGTTTTCCTTCAATCCTTTCAAGTTTTTAACAAGTTTTAACCTTGTTTTGAAGATTTTTGGAGCTAAGATCAAGATTAGAAGCTTGGAGACCCCGGAGCTCTCTTCCTCCACTTCTCCAAATTTAGGTCGCCTCCCCTCTCGATCTTCAAGAGGTAAGGGTAGATCTTCAGCTTATTCCATGTTTTAAACAAGTTTTATGAATGTTTATGGGGTAGGAATACATGTTTAAGCTAGTTGTAAAAAATGTTAGGGTTTATGTAGATTTGAGGATAAATGTATGCAGTGTGATGTTATGTTGTTGTTTGTTGGGGTTTAGGCTAGTTTTATACCCCTATATACTTGTTGGCATGTGTGTGCATGTTGTAGAATAGCTAATTGCATGTTTGGAAGGTTTGGGAGGCAAAATGTGCATGAGGAGGCTGAGTTCTGCCACTTTGGAAGAACTCAGGTTCGACAGCCGAAGGCACTTTCGGCCGCCGAACCTGCCTGTGGTGCCATGTTTGGCCGCCTAAGCTTGCCCCCGAAAGCTTGGACTTTCGGCTCTGGAGGGCAGTTTCGGCCGCCGAAGGTGCCGCCGAAGGTGCCGCCGAACATGCATGAGTTTCGAATCTGGAAGGACCTTCGACCGCCGAAGGTGCCGCCGAAGGTGCATGACTTTTGGCTCTGGAGGGACTTTCGGCCGCCGAACCTGCCGCCGAAAATGCCCTGTCCAGCCTTCCTTTCCATGTTTTTCTATGAATTTTTTGTGATGTTTTAGGGGGTTTTTTGGGTAGATGTTTAGAGTTATGTTGAGTTTGTTTGGCACCTCATTCGAGTCCACCTGTGTAGGATCGGACCCGAGGAGCTCAGCAGTGATAGCTGCTTCAGAGTTAGATCAGAGTCAGGCAGTGGTGAGTAGAACTAAATTATAATTTAAAATAATAAAGTTTTGAGCATGTTCATGCATCACGAATGCCATGATATATTTAGGGTTGTTGTATTAGAATCTCACGAATGTGATGCATTGCATTCTATGTTGTTGATGTGGATGGATGTTGGATGAACCATTAGCCCTCAATATGATATGATGATTAATGAAAGTCCAAGGCTGCCCATGTCTACGCATCTTGGCATTTGTTATGTATGATTGATGAAAGTCCAGGGCTGCCCATGTCCACGCGTCTTGGCATTTTATTGTGTTTAAGAGGAAGTCCTGCGGAGTTCCATCGAGGGCCGGGCACATTGGATGTAGAGGGTTATTGGTGACAAGTCCATCCGTGATGTGAATTGTATATGTTGTGATGCATTTCATGAAAGCATGATTTATGGCAATGTATTATGGTTCTGCTCGCTGGGCTTTTTAGCTCACCCCCTCTCCCTTAAATCCCCAGACTTGCAGGTTCAGGATAGACCGGGGAGTCTTCAAGGTTGAAGTATATTATGTCTATGTAATAGTGCTAGTAGTGGACATGTATTGTAAAAATAGTTTAAGAATGTTATGTAATGTAAAGAAGTGTATTGAGGTTTAGAATTGTGCTTGGCCCTAATGTATGATTATCCCTTTGTACATGATCTTTTAAATGAAATGTTTTAATGATGTTTTTATGAGATATGAACCTAGCTTTACATATGTTATGTTGACCCACTAGAGCATTTGATGAGGGCTCTAGTAGGGGTTTTATGTATATCGTTTTAGTGCATGCATAGGTCAAGCTTGGTGAAGGGAAAGTTTTAAAATCTTATGAAAATGTATGATAATGTATGGGATGTTATCAGGTATACAGGTTGCATGTTAGGCTTGCTACGAGTCCCGGCGACTTTATGTCGATCTGGATCCTAGCGCCGGTAACGGTCCGGTTTTCGGATCGTTACATTTAATATATATAAGGTGTTATGACAAAAAATTGTGGAGATTAAAGTATAAATTAAGAAAATTTTATAAATATAAATGATACGTACGGATGGGTCAGAGCACCCCTCAATGTCAAGCGGCCATTTAATTTCTCTCGACACGCGTGCTGACAGGGCTGCAAGGTGACTGGACCTGCTCTCCTTATCTCTTGTCATGTCACCATGCTAGACTTTCCTTGGGTAGACCCGCACACGTGGTTAGTATGGCCTCCTCCACGCCTCTGGACTGCATTGCGTGATGTTGGGCTGGTCTACTTGAGTGCGGCCTAATGGGCTTTGGGCCTGTGTCCTTGTTCAGGGTCCGGCCTCACCCCAGGGTATAAGAAGTCCGACGATCATCAATTGCCCCTTTACCTCCTCAGCACTTATTTCATGAGTGATGAGGGGTAAATCCCTAGGCCCCCATTATAACCGCGCGGCCCGAGGACGACTCCTGTCAAAACGTCCTTTCTCTACCTTTACTCTTTTCAAATTCAAAATCTCCAATTTTTCTGCTTGCCCTGTTCTCTATACTTCGTCTCTCTCATCCTCTGCTAAATTTCTTTAAGGTACGTCTTCTGCTTTCTCTAATGGCTGTCCCCAAAATCCCTGATGTTGTGAATCTGAAGTCCTGCATCACCCCTTCTTCCCTTGCCAACTTCTTTTTTCAGGAGTACCTAGACACCTCTATCTACCGCGTGAGGGCTCCCCTTCGTAATGAGAGGATTGTTCTTCCCGTTCCTCCGCCGCCGGGTTTGATTGACCCTCAGCGGGATCACAACTTGGTCTTTTTTGTCAAGCAATGCGACTTTGGTTTAACTTTTCCCTTTTCTCCCTTCTTCATCGAAGTTTTCTATTACTTCGGTGTAACTCCCTGCATGCTCTCGCCCAACTCCATTCTCTTCATGTGTTCTTTTGAGTTTGTCAGTCTGTGTTGGAATTTTGCCCCGTCGGCTGCCCTTTTCTCCACCTTTTTCTGTTTGGTTAGGGCTAGTTAGGGGTTCTACTATTTTACTTCTCGAGGAGGGCTGTCTATCTTCTCGGGGTATAAAGACTCTATTAAGGGTTGGATTGAGGGTTTTGTAGTGGTGGAGCTGAAGGAAGGCTCCGGAATAATCTCGAATGTTGATCTCTCCTGGAGGGATGTCCCCTCTGGCTGTAACGACCTTCCTCAGCTGTCTGTAATGGATCAGATCTGCCTTCTCCAACTAACCTCTATCTCTCAGAAGTATAATGTCGAGAAGTGCATGTTCGTGTCCAGTCTTCAAGACTGCCGGGATGCTGGTATTTGTTTGATGTTCTGTCTTTTTTCTTCTGTTTCTTGTCTTTTTCTTGTATTTGTTTTAAATCGTTTGTCATTTTTGTTATTCGCAGCTTCCTCTACGTCCATGGACAAGATTAAGCCGCCGAGGAACTTCACAATGTCCAGAAAGAATATGAGGGCTACCTTGAAGGCCTTCCGGGCTGGCCAATCTGCGGCAGACGTGACCTAGGAGGCCTTCCAAGCCATCTCTCCCTCGGTGGCTAGTCGAACTGCTCCTCCTTCCCCTGCTTCTTCTCAGGCTCTAGTGCCTGCCTCCAAGGGTTCACGCTCTGCAGCCTCCAAGGCTTCCACCCACAGCAGGACTTCGAGCTCCTCCAAGTCTCCCGCGGCCCCCAGGCCCAAGTCGACCTCCACTCCAGCCTCCTGTGAGCCTATCACCATCAAAGAGTCTACAGAGGGTAGCTCCAAGGGGGGACTGAGGTCACTCCTTCTCCAAGACGATCTGAGTGGGCCGCTGCTGTTGGTGTCATCGTGATTAGTGGCTCCACTAGCAAGCGAGCCCAGTCTTCCGAGGTCCTTCTCGAAGGCCAGGCCTCTACGAAGGCACATGTAGTTGAGTCTCCTGAGGTCATTCTCCCTCCTCCTGCTGAAAAAGGGAAGCAAGTTGTGGGGTTGTTGTCTTCTGCCCCCTGACAACGAGCTCCTTAACGCAGCTGAGATAACTCATGGGTCCACGGTGACCTCTGTAGCTTAGTTGTTGCGGGAGAAGATGTTTGGCGGGGTATCTCATGTCTCTAATCCATGCTTCCTCGCTCTCGCCAGCCATCTGACCTGCTCTACTAAGCAACAGGTGGCTTTTCGCACGCGGTCTTGGGAGGAGTTGGGAGACAGCCTCCGAGAGATGCTCCTCATTGTGAGTTATTTCGTTATTTTCAAGTCTGCTTTGTTCCCTTGCTTTTCTAACTCTGTTTGCTGTCTCTTTTTGTTGGGCGCTTGGCATATACATCGATGCTCGGGACCAGTCCCTCCAGAGCTCGATGGACCTGCAAATTGATGAAGCCCCCCATGAGGAGAATCTCGTGGCGACTGGTGATGCTCGTGGGCATATAGTTGATAAAAAGTCAGCTCGACGATCTCACCCTTCGCTTGGGGGAGATGTGGGATGAGGTCGGCAGGGCTTCCGAGCGGGCTTCTACGGCAGAGTCTCGACGAGACGAGGCTTTGGTGCAATTTTCTTCTCTGGAGGAATTTTGTCGTGAACGGGATGATGTCAAAGCTCAACGCGATGAGGCTTAGGCTCAATGTGAGGAGGCAAAGGCTCAACGGGACGAGGCCCAGGCTTAGTGCAAAGAGGCGATGGCCCAGAAGGAAGAAGCTTTGGCCCGGGCTGCTATTCTTCAACAGGAGCTCAACAAGCATGCTGAGGACCTGAAAGGCATGGCCTTGGCAGCAGAGGTGATGCGGAACCCTATGGCACAAGCCTCAAATCCATACGCACAAGTAGATATGGAATTCAAAGATTTGATAAACCCACCTCCTATGGCACCCCACACTTAGAGAAGCTGAAACACCAATGATTGAAGGATTTAGATGAGAATCCGACAAACGCCACAATAAATAGTTGATAAGTTAGCCAAGATTCTTGGTCCAATTGACGAAAGCAAATCCTCACTCTCACTCAAAGCAATACACACCAAAGGCATGAAAAGAATTCTGAAAATTTAGATTCAAAACTGCCTCTTACAAGTGTTTCTTATCCTTATATAGTAAGGATAAAATAAATAAAACCCTAAGACACTCTTCTTAGGCCTGACCGAACCACACATAAGGTCCAAGCCCAATCACACACTAAAATAACACATCAAACTCATAAGTATTAAAACATAAGCCCAAGACATGGCCCAACAATCTAAAACTTAAAAGATAAAATATAGCCAGAATACAAGCCAAAAAAAAGCCAAAATAAAAGCAAGTATTTAAATAATAAAACATAGCAAGCCCATCATGACAAAGTTGAATCTCCACAAAAGCCTTTCTTGATCTTCACTTTTGGGTTCCCTTTGTGTAGTTTTGGCCTATATGTTTGATTAGAATTCCTAAGCCTATGATTGCAAGTATTGCACCAAATTTACTCCATATGAGTTGAAGCACGCCCCAAATGTATATGGATTATATGGATATGATTTTGAACTTCTTTTAGATCCATTTCAATTATATAAGTTTGCTCCACACCTGACGCGGAACCCTATGGCACAAGCCTCAAACCCACACGCACAAGTAGATACGGAATCCAAAGATTTGATAAATCCACCTCCTATGGCACCCCAAACCTAGAGAAGCTGAAACACCAATGATTGAAGGATTTAGATGAGAATCCAACAAACGCCACAACGAATAGTTGATAAGTTAGCCAAGATTCATGGTGTAATTGATGAAAGCAAATCCTCACTCTCACTCAAAGCAATACACGCCAAAGGCATGAAAGGAATTTTGAAAATTTTGATTAAAAGCTGCCTCTTACAATTGTTTCTTATCCTTATATAATAAGGAGAAAAACAAATAAAACCCTAAGATACTCTTCTTGGGCCTGACTTAAACACATAAGGTCCAAGCCCAATCACACACTAAAATAACACATAAGTATTAAAACATAAGCCCAAAACATGGCCTAACACTCTAAAACTTAAAAGATAAAATATGGCCAGAATACAAAGCCAAACAAAGTTAAAATAAAACAAGTGTTAAATCATAAAAATATAGCAAGCCCATCATATCAATGCTGAATAAATTAGACAGCGCTATCTCCATTACACACCTTAAGCAAGGTGAGTAGCTTAGGTGTGTCTTCAAGCTTCACGAGACATTTGCCAAAGGCAAGGTCAGTCAATTCTTGTGTTACTTGTTCTTGAATGTGTAAGTTCATAGCTGCTTCAAGCTTCTTAGCTTTGCTCCTTGTCACTGGTCCACTAAGAAGCACCAATGGATCCTTGCTTCCTTGATTCTCATGTGATTGTGCTTGCTGGTTCATATCATTCCCTCCTTCCTCAAAAAGATTTGTCCTCAAATCTGGAACATGGTCAAAAGGAGACAAGTCAGACACATTAAAGGTAGCACTAACCCCATACTCACCTGGCAAGTCTATTTTATAAGCATTGTCATTAATTCACTCTAAGACTTGAAATGGACCATCACCACGAGCATCCAACTTATTCTTCCTCTGATTAGGAAATCGTTCCTTTCGGAAGTGCACCCAAACCCAATCACCAGGAACAAACACCACTTTCTTCCGTCTCCTATTTGCCCTATCAGCATACACCTTGTTCCTCTTCTCTATGTTAAACCTAAGACAGAGCATATTTTAGCCCACTTTATCATGATATTAATGATGTTTATTTGCACTTTTTCTACCTAATTTTATGGTTTTAATCATATTTTGCAGATTTTAGGTGTAAAGCGACAATATGGAGAAAATGCTCTTAAAACTGCCAAAAAGTGCCAAATGTGGAAAGTTCCAGAAAAGGAAAGTTTTCATATATGGAAAGTTCCAAATAAGGAAAGTTTTCATATATGGAAAGTGTCAAATAAGGAAAGTGTCAGAAGGCACAGTCCGCAAACTGTCCGGAATTCGAACTGCAGAATCTCTCCTGCCTTATTTAGAACATGTGCCAAATAAGGAAAGTTTTCAAATAAGGCAAGTCTTCAGAAAAGGAAAGTCTTCAAATGAGGAAAGTGCAGAAGCAAAAGCAAATAAGAAAAGCTCAGTCAGAAGATTATTTGAAATTCGAATCGCAGATCTTTCTTTCCTTGTTCAAAGATGTGCACATACTACAGCAGTCAAATCATCCAATTTAGGCAGCAAGATCTCATCAAGGCACACTTGCCTCTTCTGCGTTCAGCATTCAAAATTCAAACGAAGGCTCCACCTAAAAAGGAAAGACTGGACAGATTCACTTTCCCTTCTGCATTCAATGACTGCGCACCACTTGCCTCCTGCAACACAATCCGCGCGCCACTCCCTATTCAGGAAAGAGATCTCAATGCACTTGGCCTTTATTCAGTCCAGATTCATAATTCAAAAGAGGCTCCATCTAAATAGGAAGTTTGGACAGCTCATTCTTCCTATTCAGAAGCATCCGCGCGCCTGCCTCATCTGCAAAGCCTGATCTGCGCCTCTCCTTCCTGATCAAGACCAAGCCGCGCGCAACCTTCCCTCTAAAGACATGAGCACGCCTCCTTCCTCTATTGCCAGCCTTGGATCGCTCTTCCTTCCTTTTCAAGCACAAGGTACTCTCCTTTCCTCTTCTGAAGGCCATCTGCATGCCACTTACCATCTGAAAGCCTTGATTCTCTCCATCTTCCTCTTCTGCAACAACTTAGGCAGCATTATGGGCAACCTTTACACTAATTAGGAAGCAAGGAAGGCCTAGGGCAGCACCTAATCTCTATAAAAAGGTACTCTCTTTGGCAGCCAGAGGTTGGACTTTTTCAGACTCTTCTTCTCCTTCTCCATCTAGATCAAGCAAGGCCGCGCCTCCACCACCTTCGGCTTCTTCTTCTCTTCTTCTACCTTTCTTTATGGTTTTTGTTTCAGCCATGAGTGGCTGAAACCTTTTCATTCTAGTTGAAGAACAAGTGAAGCTTTAGTTGTATTATGGATTGAGAGACTTGGACTACATTGTTTATCTTTTGTTATTCAGTATTCTTGTGATTTCATGCTTAAGGACATTATTGCTTTGCTATTTAAGATCTCCATTGATTTTTGTTGCAAGGTGATATATTGTTGGTTTGAATGATTTTAAGTCCGAAATTGCTTGAGTTGTTCAAACATAGGAACACTCGGTGCACAACCAAGGAAATTGTATGATCTATTGTTGTCTCCATGCATATGGGTGACTAGAATTGGTTCTCTCTATTTCTTTATGCGATTGACTATTGTAAAAGGCCTAAGGCTCAAAGACGTTCTTTGGCATTTGTTAATTAGTAATTAATTGGAGGAATTTCCCTAATTGATTTAATCTTAAAGAGAGACAATGGATGTGAGAAGCTTCTTCAATCTCCATGACCAATTTATTGAATTAACAAAGGAACATATGAGTCAATGACCAATCCCATCAACTAAAGTGAATCTGAATCTTCAACTAGAGCTTTTACCATCATTGTTTTACCCTTAATTTACCATCTGCTTTCTTTTTAATTACTCTTTTCATTAGTTTAATCAAATCAATCTCAAAACCCCCCCATTTTTACTTTACATGCACTTGCACTTTCTTTTCTTTTCTGCTCCTTTTAATTTGGTCTACTCAAGGAAGGTAAATAAGTATCAATTCCCTGTGGATACGATCCTTTCACCACTGTCTATAGTTTTGATATTGTTGATAACTGAATTGATTATTTTTTGACCGGTCTCGACAACCGCTCTGTCAAAAATTGGCGTCGTTGCCGGGGAATTGATCTAACTTGTTTATTTTTCTTTTATGACCAGATCTGGACGCGAGAAAATCCTACCTTATGATCCAGAAATTGAGCCGCACAATCAGGAGACTAGGCAAGCAAACAGGTACACATTTGGGGACTGCGCAATCCGGATCAGCGCAAAGCAACCTTCAATTCGCAGATCAGCCTCCTGAAACCACCCCAACTCATCCTAAACCATCTGAAATGGCTGAAAACGTGGCACCACCTGCTGCCAATGCTGAACATGCTGTCCGTGAGGAAATACCTCAAGAAAATCCAGCTGTAAGGGCCCCAGAGCCAAGAGGAATAACCATGGGAGAATGGGCAGCCCCAATAGGTGATCAAGCACCTCTGTGCATCAACTATCCACCTCTGACCGTTCCTTTTGAGCTCAAAACAGGTTTGATTCATATTCTCCCTAAATTTAGAGGATTAGAAAATGAAAACCCACACAAGCACTTGAAAGAATTCACCATTATTTGTTCATCCATGAGACCTCAAGGAATTACTGAAGATCATGTTAGATTAAGAGCTTTTCCTTTCTCTCTTGAGGACCATGCTAAGACTGGTTATTTTATTTGCCACCTGGATCTATAACTTCTTGGGAAGATATGGTTCAAACCTTTTTGAACAAATACTTCCCAACATCTAAGTCAATTGGCATAATAAGAGAAATCACTAGCATAAGACAGAAACCAACTGAAGATTTATATGACTATTGGGAAAGGTTTGAAAGACTTTGTACAGGTTGTCCACAACATGATATGTCAGATAGGTCCCTTATACAATTCTTCTATGGAGGATTGTCATCATCAGAAAGGAGATTCATTGATGTAGCCTGTGGAGGATCCATTAAAGACAAGACACCTAGGGAGATGAGGGAACTGATCTCCACTCTTGCAGCCTCATCTAGGCAATATGGGGAAGAAAAGCAAATGCAAAGAGGGATCCATGAGGTAAGTACACCCGATGTTGATTCTAAAATTTCAAAACTAACTTGTCTTGTGGAAAAGCTTGCCCTTAGCCAAGCTCAACGAGTTCAGCAAACTCAACAGCCTCTGCAACCTCGGCCATGTGGTATATGTGCCTATGTGGGACACCCAACTGATCAATGTCCTACACTTCAAGAAGAGGACCAGCACGTTAATGCAATTGGAGGATACAATAACCAGGTAAGACGTGATCCCTATTCTAACACATATAACCCAGGTTGGAGAGACCATCCCAATTTCAGCTACGTCAGGATAAACAATCA
This sequence comes from Manihot esculenta, assembly GCF_001659605.2. Taxonomy (NCBI): domain Eukaryota; kingdom Viridiplantae; phylum Streptophyta; class Magnoliopsida; order Malpighiales; family Euphorbiaceae; genus Manihot; species Manihot esculenta. The sequence goes on from NC_035166.2 coordinate 16,818,612, forward strand.
AATCAGCCAAAGGAATCAAGCCCAACCAGCACCTACAAGTTTGGACCATACCATTGGGGAGTTGACAAAGATGATACAAGTGCTGCAACTGCAGATCGGGGAATTGACATCCGCAATGAACAGATCTGGCACTCAAGGTAAGTTACCTTCTCAAACAGAAGACAATCCTAGAGAGAATGTGAATGCTATTACGTTGAGAAGTGGGAAAGAGCTTCAAGATGCCAAGACGGATGAGCCAGAAACCACTCATGCGTAAGAACCGGAGGTTTCAGCTGAAACCATCCCTGCACCACCTCCACCTGAGCCAGCCAGCCATCCTCCTGTGCAAACTGAAACACCATCTACGCAAAAGGATGACCACCAGGTACGTTTTTAGATTTCACCCCCTTTTCCGAAGAGATTTGAAAAAGCACAGAAAGAAAAAGAGGAAAGGGAGATCCTTGACACCTTCAGGAAGGTGCAGATCAACATACCTCTGCTAGATGTTGTTAAGCAGATTCCCAGGTACGCAAAATTTCTGAAAGAACTATGTACCAACAGAAGGAAGCTTGCAGAGAGGGAAAAGGTAAGTGTAGGTGAAGTTGTTACTGCTGTCATTAAAAGAGAACTCCCAACCAAGTGCAAAGACAAGGGCATATTTGCAATTTCTTGTAAGATAGGGAATGTTGGGATCAAGAAGGCTATGTGTGATCTTGGTGCATCCATAAATATTATGACCCTTTCCATTTACAATTCTTTGAACGCAGGTGCACTGAAAGACACTAGAGTTGTGATTCAACTAGCTGATAGATCCGTGGTATACCCAAAAGGAGTGCTCGAAGATGTTCTAGTGCAAGTAGATGAGCTTGTCTTCCCAGCAGACTTTTATGTGATTGATACTAAGGAAGACCGCTGTAGCACTTCTTCAGACATCCTTCTTGGACGTCCTTTCTTGAGCACTGCCAGGACCAAAATAGATGTGCATGATGGCACCTTGACCATGGAATTTGAAGGGGAAGTGATTAAATTTAATGTCTATGATGCTATGAAATTCTCCCATGATTTGTCCCCTGTTTATGGTTTAGACATGATTGATTGTTTGAGTCAAGAGATTTTTAATGAGAATCATGATGATGTGCTAAACAATAATCTCTGCAGGGAATCTGATCTGAAAAATGAAGAGCCGGAATTGACAGAAACCGTCTGCAGCATTCAACAGCTGAGCTGCAGTCCACTGCAGGGAGAACAGGTAGAAATCGCACCACTTCAGAAAGGACTGCAGAACCAATCGCAGAAGACCTTTTAGCTTCCCCAAAGAGGCATCTTTAGGCCGCCGAACTTCACCATCCTTCGGCCGCCGAGCCCCACCAACTTCAGGCCGCCGAACTCCTCAACACCTCAATCGGCGCCTCTTGAGCCACTTCCGCAACACCTCGTGCCTCCAGCACCCTTGCAAACAGTCCATGTGCAACAAGCAGAACCTAGTTCAGCCGGACGACAGACAACAGAACAGGGAACTTCAGAATCAGATCTGAAACCTCTTCCGAGTCACTTGAAATATGCATTCTTAGAAGCAGGAAAGACACTCCCAGTGATCGTGTCTAACCAATTGAGCCAACTTGAAGAAGAAAGCCTGCTGAAAGTACTGAGAAAGCACAAGCAAGCCATGGGTTGGACCATAGATGACATCAAAGGTATCTCCCCCGCCACGTGCATGCACAAAATACACCTTTAGGAGGAATGCAAGCTAGTCAGAGAAGCTCAAAGGAGACTGAATCCACCTATGATGGAGGTAGTGAAAAAGGAGATAATCAAGCTCCTAGATGCAGGTATCATCTACCCTATCTCTGATAGCAAATGGGTAAGTCCTGTGCATGTGGTTCCTAAGAAAACAGGGATCACTATTGTGCCAAACGCTGAAGGAGAACTTGTTCCAACTAGAGTTCAGAATGGATGGAGAGTTTGCATGGATTATAGAAAGCTAAATGCAGCCACGAGGAAAGATCACTTTCCTTTGCCTTTCATTGATCAGATGCTCGAGAGACTCGCAGGTAAGTCCCACTACTGTTGTCTTGATGGTTATTCAAGTTTTTATCAGATTCTAGTGGCCCCAGAAGATCAGGAAAAGATGACGTTCACCTGTCCTTTTGGCACTTTCGCCTTCAGAAGGATGCCCTTTGGACTTTGCAATGCTCCAGCCACCTTTCAGCGTTGTATGATGAGCATATTTTCTGATTATGTTGAGAAAATCATTGAGGTATTTATGGATGATTTTACAGTGTATGGCAACTCTTTTGAAGAATGCCTTACTAATCTTGAAAAGATCCTACAGAGATGCATTGAATCAAATCTTGTTATGAACTATGAAAAATGTCACTTTATGGTGAACCAAGGTTTGATATTAGGCCATGTTGTCTCAGCTAAAGGCATTGAAGTAGACAAAGCAAAGGTGGACACCATCAAAGATCTACCCTACCCCACCAATGTTAAAGAGATTCGCTCTTTCCTTGGTCATGCAGGGTTCTATAGGAGATTTATAAAAGATTTCTCTAAAATCACATTGCCTTTATGCAGGTTGCTCCAACAAGATGTAACTTTTGATTTTAATGCAGATTGCAAGAAAGCCTTTGACTTGATAAAAGAACTGCTTGTGACTGCTCCAATCATTTAGGCTCCTGACTGGAACTTGCCCTTTGAGATCATGTGTGATGTAAGCAATTATGCTGTGGGGGCAGTCTTGGGGCAACGTGTGGGGAACTCACCCCATGTGATCCAATACGCCTCCCGCACACTGGATGCCGCCCAAAGCAACTACTCAACAACAGAAAAAGAGTTCCTAGCTATTGTGTTCGCCTTAGAGAAGTTTAGACCATACCTCTTGGGGACTAAGGTCACCATCTATTCTGACCATGCTGCCTTGCGATATCTGCTCAAGAAAAAGGAATCAAAACCGAGACTCATTCGATGGATTTTGTTATTGCAAGAGTTTGACCTTGAGATCCGAGACAAGAAAGGGAAAGAGAATCTGGTGGCCGACCACCTCAGCTGATTTCCCTCTAGCTCTGTGCCATGCCCAGTCAAGGAAGACTTCCCAGATGAACACCTGTTCGTCACTCACTCTGAATAGGCTCATCGCACCATGCCGACCACACCAAAGGGAAGTACTCAGTTTCTTTGTTCTTTTATGTTTCTTATACATTAAGGACAATGTATGATTTAGGTGTGGGGGTACGGCATTTTAATTTTTGCTTTAGACACATTTTTCCCTTTCAGTTTGTGTTTTTGCTTTCAGTTCTTCCCTTCAGTTTGCATTAGCTTGCTTTCAGATTTCCTTTCAGATTCATGCTTTGTGTTTCTGTCAGATTGATTAGCCACAGTTTTCAAAATTTTTTTTTCATTTTTGCTTTCAATAACACACACATCCACAATCTTCTTCTTTTTGATTTGCTTTACTCAAACTGATGAGCTATGTTGGATGAGCTTTCTTTCCATGACCCCATTGTTGTGATGACTCTTTAAACTTAGGTTGAATCAATTGCAATTAGTTATATTCATGTTTGGAATTGCCTTTTGAATTGAATCTTTGAGCTTGCCATGGGGAAAAATATATTGATGAGACTCATTTGAGAGAATTAATTGATTGATGTGTGAATGAACTTAATGTGACTTGTTAGCAATTGGTGTTGATTTGCCCAAATCATTGAGAAAAAGAAATTCAGAAAAGGCCTAGACTTCATAAGCACAATGTGAAAACTGTTCCAATGGTCAAAAGACTATGAACAGAGCTATTAGCCACTTGGACAGATGACCAACTGAGTAACTGGGGGTGGGTATCACCAATATGTACCTTCACGTCAAAAGGTTGGTGACTTTTCCAAGCAAGTTTAAAGTGCAAAAAGGTTGAATAAAGTACTTCAAGGTAAGGGCAAGTCACTCTGAAAGCTAGAATAAGTCTTTGAATGAACAAAAACTTGTGCATGTATGATCTCTCTCTTGAGTAAAACCGATCCTAGCCATGGTAAGTAAAGGGAGACAAGGAAAGAGGTAAGTAACCTTGATGCATATATTCTTTATTGCAATGATTCAAAATAGGGGTCTAAAGTAAGAGCTTAAGTGGAAATAAGGATCAAAGCAAAGAGAGCTTGTTTAACTGTGTTTGTTTGCTTGAGGACAAGCAAAAGGTTAGGTGTGGGGGTATTTGACAGAGCATATTTTAGCCCACTTTATCATGATATTAATGATGTTTATTTGCACCTTTTCTGCCTAATTTTGTAGTTTTAATCATGTCTTGCAGATTTTAGGTGTAAAGAGACAATATGGAGAAAATGCTCTTAAAACTGCCAAAAAGTGACAAATATGGAAAGTTCCAGAAAAGGAAAGTTTTCATATATGGAAAGTTCCAAATAAGGAAAGTTTTCATATATGGAAAGTGCCAAATAAGGAAAGTGTCAGAAGGCATAGTCAGCAAACTGTCTGGAATTCGAACTGCAGAATCTCTCCTGCCTTATTTAGAACATGTGCCAAATAAGGAAAGTTTTCAAATAAGGAAAGTCTTCAGAAAAGAAAAGTCTTCACATGAGGAAAGTGCAGAAGCAAAAGCAAATAAGGAAAGCTCAGTCAGAAGATTATTTGAAATTCGAATCGCATATCTTTCTTTCCTTATTCAAAGATGTGCACATACTGCAGCAGTAAAATATTCCAATTTAGGCAACAAGATCTCATCAAGGCACACTTGCCTCTTCTGCGTTCAACATTCAAAATTAAAATGAAGGCTCCACCTAAAAAGGAAAGACTAGACAGATTCACTTTCCCTTCTGCATTCAATGACTGCGCACCACTTGCCTCCTGCAACACAATCTGCGCGCCACTCCCTATTCAGGAAGGAGATCTCAATGCACTTAGCTTTTATTCAGTCCAGATTCATAATTCAAAAGAGGCTCCATCTAAATAGGAAGTTTGGACAGCTCATGCTTCCTATTCAGAAGCATTCGTGCGCCTGCCTCATCTGCAAAGCCTGATCCGCGCCTCTCCTTCCTGATCAAGACCAAGCCGCGTGCAACCTTCCCTCTAATGACATGAGCACGCCTCCTTCCTCTATTGCCAGCCTTGGATCGCTCTTCCTTCCTTTTCAAGCACAAGGTACGCTCCTTTCCTCTTCTGAAGGCCATCTGCACGCCACTTATCATCTGAAAGCCTTGATTTTCTCTATCTTCCTCTTCTGCAACAACTTGGGCAGCATTATGGGCAGCCTTTACACTAATTAGGAAGCAAGGAAGGCCTAGGGCAGCACCTAATCTCTATAAAAAGGTACTCTCTTTGGCAGCCAGAGGTTGGACTTTTTCAGACTCTTCTTCTCCTTCTCCATCCGGATCAAGCAAGGCCGCGCCTCCACCACCTTCGGCTTCTTCTTCTCTTCTTCTATCTTTCTTTATGGTTTTTGTTTCAGCCATGAGTGGCTGAAACCTTTTCATTCTAGTTGAAGAACAAGTGAAACTTTAGTTGTATTGTGGATTGAGAGACTTGGACTATATTGTTTATCTTTTGTTATTCAGTATTCTTGTGATTTCATGCTTAAGGACATTATTGCTTTGTTATTTAAGATCTCCATTGATTTTTGTTGCAAGGTGATATATTGTTGGTTTGAATGATTTTAAGTCCGAAATTGCTTGAGTTGTTCAAACATAGGAACACTTGGTGCACAACCAAGGAAATTGCATGATCTAGTGTTGTCTCCATGCATATGGGTGACTAGAATTGGTTCTCTCTATTTCTTTATGCGATTGACTATTGTAAAAGGCCTAAGGCTCAAAGACGTTCTTTGGCAATTGTTAATTAGTAATTAATTGGAGGACTTTCCCTAATTGATTTAATCTTAAAGAGAGACAATGGATGTGAGAAGCTTCTTCAATCTCCATGACCAATTTATTGAATTAACAAAGGAACATATGAGTCAATGACCAATCCCATCAACCAAAGTGAATCTGAATCTTCAACTAGAGCTTTTACCATCATTGTTTTACCCTTAATTTACCATCTGCTTTCTTTTTAATTACTCTTTTCATTAGTTTAATCAAATCAATCTCAAAACCCCCCCATTTTTACTTTACATGCACTTGCACTTTCTTTTCTTTTCTGCTCCTTTTAATTTGGTCTACTCAAGGAAGGTAAATAAGTATCAATTCCCTGTGGATACGATCCTTTCACCACTGTCTACAGTTTTGATATTGTTGATAACTGAATTGATTATTTTTTGACCGGTCTTGACAACCGCTCTGTCAAAAATTGGCACCGTTGCCGGGGAATTGATCTAACTTATTTATTTTTCTTTTATGACCAGATCTGGATGCGAGGAAATCCTACCTTACGATCCAGAAATTGAGCCGCACAATCAGGAGACTAGGCAAGCAAACAGGTACACATTTGGGGACTGCGCAATCCAGATCAGCACAAAGCAACCTTCAATTCGCAGATCAGCCTCCTGAAACCACCCCAACGCATCCTGAACCATCTGAAATGGCTGAAAACGTGGCACCACCTGCTACCAATACTGAACATGTTGTCCGTGAGGAAATACCTCAAGAAGATCCAGCTATAACTCTGAGTAAGGTACCAAGAGTTCTATTCACCACCTCTGTTTGGCCATCTGTCTGTGGATGACAAGTAGTAGAATATAAGAGTTTAGTACCCAACTTACCCCATAATACTTTCCAAAAATGCAAAAGGTACTTTGCATTTCTATCTGACACAATTGTCCTTGGCACTCCATGAAGTCGAACCCCTGAAGAACAAGTCAGCTACATTGATGGTGTCATCAGTTTTATGGCAAGGAATGAAGTGAGCCATCTTGCTAAACCTGTCGACAATAACAAATATGCTATCTCTACCACGCCTAGTCCTAGGTAAGCCAAGCACAAAGTCCATAGAAATATCCATCCAAGGTGAACTAGGAACAGGTAAAGGCATATAAAGACCATGAGGCATAGACTTAAACTTTGCCTGTCTACATGCAATACAAGAAGCACACACTTTCTCAACGTCTTTGCGCATAGAAGGCCAATAAAAATGCTCAAATAAGGTGTCATAAGTCTTATGTACTCTAAAATGCCCCATCAAACCCCCGCAATGAGATTCAAGTACAAGCAAATCACGCATAGAGCATCTAGGCACACACAATTTCTTACTCTTAAACAAGTAACCATCATGCCTATAAAAAGAGTTAAAAGCTCCATGCTCACAAGCCACAAACACATTGCCGAAATCAACATCATTAATGTACAAGTCCTTAACATGCTCAAAACCAAGCAATTTAGAACTCACAGCATTAATTAAAGCATACCTCCTAGATAAAGCATCTGCAACCACATTGTCTTTTCCATGCTTATACTTAATCACATATGGAAATTGTTCAATAAACTCAACCCACTTACCATGCCTCTTATTCAACTTGCCTTGTCCCTTCAAGTGTTTTAAGGACTCATAATCCGTATGTATCACAAACTCCTTGGGCAGGAGATAGTGTTGCCATACGTCCAGTGCTCTAACCAAGGCATACAACTTCTTTTCATAGGTTGAATAATTGAGATGTGCTTCATTCAACTTCTCGCTGAAATAGGCTATTGGTTTCTTCTCTTGCATCAACACAGCCCCAATACCTACGCCAGAAGCATCACACTCAATTTCAAAAGTTTTATCAAAGTTAGGTAAAGATAATATAGGAGCGGATGTTAACTTCCCTTTTAAGCAGTCAAAAGCTTTCTGTTGCTCCTCTCCCCACTTGAACCCAACTTCCTTCTTAATAATTCCTGTGAGTGGTGCTGCAATCGTAGAGAAATCGCGCACAAACCTCTTATAAAAGCTTGCAAGGCCATGAAAGCTCCTCACATCTGAAATAGATTTAGGAATAGGCCACTCCTTTATAGCTTTCACCTTCTCTTCATCTACCTCAATTCCCTGTGCACTCACAACAAAACCAAGGAAAACAAGTCTATCTATACAAAATGTGCATTTCTTAAGTTTAGCATACAAGCTCTCTTGCCTCAAAACCTGCAGAACCAACCTAACATGCTCAATATGTTCGTCGAGAGACCTGCTATAGATCAAGATATCATCAAAGTAAACAACTACAAATTTTCCTAAGTATGCACGCAACACATGATTCATTAGCCTCATAAACGTACTAGGTGCATTTGACAAATCAAAAGGCATAACTAACCATTCATACAAACCATACTTTGTCTTAAATGCAGTTTTCCATTCATCACCAGGTTTCATCCTAATCTGATGATATCCACTCATAAGATGAATTTTTGTAAAGCACCTGGCACCATGAAGCTCATCCAGCATGTCATCTAGCCGAGGTATAGGACGCATGTACTTCACTGTGATCTTGTTGACTGCTCTACAATCAACACACATTCGCCAAGTGCCATCCTTCTTTGGAACAAGCAGCACAGGAACAGCACATGGACTTAAACTCTCTCTCACCAATCCCTTCTCCATAAGCTCGTCAATTTGCCTTTGCATTTCCTTTGTTTCCATTGGATTACTTCGGTAAGCTGGTCTATTTGGAATGCTAGAACCAGGTATAAAATCTATCTAATGCTCAATACCCCTCAACGGTGGCAATCCACTAGGTAGCTCATTTGGAAAGACATCAGTGAATTCCTGCATCATAGACTTAAAAGTAGAAGGCAAAGAAGAAAGGTTAATATCAGTGTCAGCAAATAAAATCTCCTTATATCTTATAAGCAACACGGGCTGCCCTAAGGAAATAGCACTCTTAACCTCTCTCGCTCTCACATAAAAAGTCTGTTTTGCCCTCCCCTCTTGCATCTTTTCTCTCACCAATGGGCCATTTATTAGTCTTGATTCTTTTTCAGCCTCTTTACCCTCAGACTCACACTTTTCTCTCATTTCACTATAAGATTTTTCCGGATTCCGTTACTAATCAATGAAAAATCCGTTACTAATATGTTTAGTAACGGATTAGTAACGGATTTATATCTGTTACTATGAACCTCATTGCTAATGCAATAGTAACCGATTAGCAATCCGTTACTAATTTTGTAACGGATTTAGTAACGGATTTGTAATGAAATTTAGTAATGAATTAAAAATCTGTTATTAATTTAATAAAAATTTTATAAAATATATAAATATATATAAATTAAATCCGTTACTAAATTTAGTAACGGATAGAAATCTGTTACTAATTTGATAAAATAAAAAATAAAAAAATATATTAAATTTATATACCATTATTAAATTTGTGGTTAATTTTTAAAAAATATTTAAAAAATTATATTAAATTATTAATTTATTTCATTATATTTTACATTAAACAATAATTTAATTATGGTAAACTATTAATTTTTTCATTGTATTTTACATTAAATATTAACTTTAATATTTTAAATTTTATTAATTTTATAAGAAAATTCTTACAAAATTACATGAGAAAAATCTAAAAAATGAAAAAGTGTGAGAGAATGAAAAAAAATGAGATACAAAAGAAAAAATAAGAAAAAAAAAGAAAATAGAAGAAAATAATGATAAAAATGAAGAGAAAATAAGGAAAATGGGAATTAAATAAAATGAGAAAAAAGGAATAAAAAAGAGAAAAAAAGAAAAGAAAATGAGAGAAAGATGAAGAAAAAATGAAGAAAAATAAATAGAAAATTAAGATATAGAAAAGAATGAAAGAAAAAAGTTAGAGTATATATATGAGAGAAAAGAAAGTAAAGGGGAAAAATGATAGAAAGTGGAAGAGAAAATAAAAAAAATGGAAGAAAATGAAAGAAAATAGAAGAAAATGAAAGAAAAAAATATGAGAGAAAATAAAGAAAATGAAACAAAAATTAAGAGATAAAAGGAAGATTAAAAATGAAAGAAAATTGAAGAGAAAATGGAAGAAAATAATTGAGAGAAGAGGAGAGAACAAATGAAAGAAATGAAAGGAGATGAGAGAAGAAAATAAGATAAAGGGAAAATGATGGAAAGAGAAGAGAAGAGGAGAAAGAAAGTGAATGAAATGAAGGGAGATAAAATGGGTGAGTGTATAAATACGGGAATTAGTAACGGATTTAGTAACGGATTGAATCCGTTACTAAATTAAAAAAAAAACGCGAGCAAATTATAATAAAAAGATGGTATTATTATCCAAATTTTAGTAACGGATTTCTTAATCCGTTACTAATTTTTAGATTAGTAACGGATTCAGTAACAGATTTTTTCCGTTACTAAATTAGAAATAAAAAAGACGGGATTTTAAAATAAAAGCGCGATATGTTATTCTCTAAAATTTAATAACGAATTATAGAATCCGTTACTAATTTTCGAGTCAGTAACAGATTTAGTAACAGATTATATCCGTCACTAACTTAAAAAGAAAATATGAAATTTTAAAAAATAAAAAGTCGATTTTTTGTTAAAAAAATAGTAACGGATTTAATCCGTTACTAAATCCATTACTAGTTATATAATAAATTGTATTCCATTATTAAATCCGTTACTACTTTATTCATTTAATTTATTTATTTAGTAACTGATTTAATAACGGATTAAAATCTGTTACTAATTTTTAACTAATTTAGTAACGGATTTATAACGGATTTTAAAAGCAGTTATTAAATTTGTAAAAGATTTTATTAAGTAACAGATTTAGTAACAGATTTGTTAATCCGTTACTAAATAATAAAATTTAGTAACGAAATACAAAATCCGTTGCTAATCCGTTACAAATTTATAACAGACAAATTTATAACGGATTAAATCCGTTACTAATATCCGTTACTATTTCGACAGATTTTTGTAGTGTTTTTCTCGCAGAACTCAAGCTCTCACTCCCCTTTGTAGTCAAGGCCGAAGCCTCCCTCTCTCTCTCCAGCATCTTTATTTGATCAGCATATACCCCTTGAGGTGATAAAGGAGCGAGTATAACCTTCTGTCCTTCATAAGTGAAAGAGTACTTGTTATTGAACCCATCATGTTGCACCTTTCTATCATATTGCCACGGCTTACCCAACAACATACAGCTTGCCTGCATAGGTACCACATCACATAAGACTTCATCCTTGTACCTACCAATAGAAAATGATATAACCATTTGGCGTGTAACCCTAACCTCACCATAATCATTCAACCATTGCAATCTGTATGACTTAGGGTGTTTAATAGAAGCCAAGCCCAATTTCTCCACCATATACACACTAGCCACATTTGTGCAACTACCTCATCAATAATGAGAGTACACACTTTTCCATTAACCAAACACTTAGTGTGAAATATGTTTTTTCATTGTTCTAGACTTTCTTCCTTAACCTGGATATTCAAAGCACGCCTAGCAGCAAGCATCTCACCACGTTCAGCAAGCAACACATTATCAACAAACACATCCGAATCATCACAGTCATTATGAGCATCAATCAATTCAGTCATATTAGCATATATCTCATCATCACTATGATCAGAATCAGACACTACACCCCCATCAACAATTGCTATCATAACTCTTTTATTAGGACATTGAGATGCAATATGTCCTTTTTCCAAACATTTAAAATATTTTATCTCTCTACTAGGGTTAGAAGAGTTAGAAGTACCTGACTGTTCCTTATTATTCCCTTGAGATGGTCCTTTGTTAGTGGGGACCGAATCTTTGCCCCTTGGATTGAGTTTTTATAATCTTTCTTTTCTCCACTTCTATAGTTTGGAAATCTACCACCACTGTAACGACCCGGAAATCGGACCGCTACTGGCGCTAGGATCCAGGTCGACTTAAGACCGCTAGGACCCGTAGCAAGCCTTCTATACCTGCTATATACCTGATAACATCCCATACATGATCAAACATTTTCATAAAAATGTAAAAACTTTCCATATTCCAAGCCTGACCTGTGCATGCACTAAAATCACAGACATAAAACCCCAAACTAGAGCCCTCATCAAATGCTCTAATGGGTTATCATAACATACATCAAGCTTGGACTTATCATTTCTCATCATAAAAGCATTTCATTTAAAGATCATGTACAAGGGGACTAACATTACTGTTCGGGCCAAGCACAATACTAAACTATAAAACATTCTTTACAATACATTACATAAAATCATTTTATAATACATGTCCACTCTAACTATTACACTTAACTTGACTTCAACCTTGGAGATTCCCCGGTCTATCCTAAACCTGCAAGCCTGGGGGTTGAGGGAAAGGGGGTGAGCTAAAGAGCCTAGTGAGCAGAACAAGTATAACATATTCATAATTTATGCTTACATGGAATGCATCACAACACATACAATTCACATCATGGATGGACTTGTCACCAATAACCCTCTACATATCCAATGTGCCCGGCCCTCAACGGAGCTATGCAAAACTTCCTCTTAAACATCACACAATGCCAAGACGCATGGACATGGGCAGCCCTGGACTTCATTAATCATCATATCATACATAACAAATGCCAGGATGCGTGGACATGGGCAGCCTTGGACTTTCATTAATTATCATATCATATTGAGGGCTAATGGATCATCCAACATCCATCCACATCAACAACATAGAATGCAATGTAGCATATTCGTGAGATTCTAATGCAACAACCTAAAATATATCATGGCATTCATGATGCATGAACATGCTCAAAACTTTATTATTTTAAAACATAGTTCAGTTCTACTCACCTCTGGCTGACTCTGAACAGAATCTGGAGCAGCTATTTCACTGCTGGGGTCCTCGGTTCCTCGGGTCCGAACCTACACAGGTGGACTCAAATAAGGGACCAAACATACACTAAAATGACTCTAAACAACTCCCCAAAACCCCCCCTAAAACATCATAGAAATCATGCAAAGGAAGGCTGAATAGGGCACTTTTGGTGGCAGGTTCAGAGGCCGAAAGTCCCTCCAGAGCCAAAACTCAGCCACTTTCGGTGGCACCTTCGGCGGCCGAAAGTCCCTTCCAGAGACAAAACTCATGCACCTTCGGTGGCACCTTCGGCGGCCGAAACTCCCCTCCAGAGCTGAAAGTCTAACTTTCGGGGGCAGGGTTCGGCAGCCAAAAGCTTGCCTCCACAGGCAGGTTCGGCGGCCGAAAGTACCTTCGGCTGCCGAACCTGAGTTCTTCCAGAAGTAGCAGAACTCAGCCCTTATGCACGTTTTTGCCTCCTAAACCCTCCAAGCTCAAACACAACACTCTTAAAACACGCATAAACACATCTTTAAGCATTTAGGGGCTTAAAACTAGCCTATACCCCAATAAGATCACAAAACATGCCTTAAAACATATATAGCATCATTAAACTCACATAACCCTAACATTTTAACAACTAGGCTAACCATGCATCAAAGCTTCCTAAAACCCCTCAAAGCTTTCATAAAACGTAAAAGAAAGGTAGGATCTACTCTTACCTCTTGAAGAACGAGAGGGGAGACGATCCAAACTCGGAGATGGGAGAAATCGAGCCCCGGGTCTCCAAACTTCTAAAACTTCATTCTTTGCTCAAAAATCTTCAAAACCAAGTTAAAAACTCATAAAAATCACGAGAGACTTGAAGGAAGGACTCAAGATCGACAAGGGATGACAGAGACTTACCTTGGCCGGAAATGGGGAGAGAAAACTCGCCCATTTCGGATAGGGGACCCCTTTATAGGTGGTTGGCCAGACCACCTTCGGGGGCCTAACGTGCCTCCGCATGCATCCCATGTTCGGCGGTCGAACATGAGGTTCGGCGGCCGAACCTAGGCTCTTCCTTCATTCTCTTTCTTTTCTTTTCTTTAAAACTTTAACTCAAATTAACCATCAAAAACATGAAAAATATTTTGTAAAAACATATTTTACCCTACTAAAGAGTTCTGACATCCGAAGTTCCACCGTAAAGCAGGAATTCCGATGCCGGAGTCTAGCCGGGTATTACATTCTCCCCCCCTTAAGAACATTCGTCCCCGAATGTTCACCAAACAAGCCTAGCATGGCAAAACACACAAAACACATAAAAACACATAGATACTAACCTTAGAAGAGATAAGGGTATTGCTGGAGCATGGACTCCCGTGTCTCCCAGGTACATTCCTCGATGTTGTGGTGATTCCAAAGGACTTTCACCATCGAGATTTCCTTGTTCCTCAACTTTCTGATCTGCGTGTCAAGGATCCGCACTGGCTGCTCAACATAGGTGAGATCTCCTAGGATCTCCACATCTGGTTCACTAAGAACCTTGCTCGGATCTGACACAAACTTTCGCAACATGGAAACATGGAAAACTGGATGGATTCTTTCCATAGAAGCAGGTAGGTCCAGCTTGTACGATGCATTCCCAATCTTTTGCAAGATTTCAAAGGGTCCGATGTACCGTGGAGCTAGCTTACCTTTCTTCCCAAAATGAATCACCCCTTTCATAGGAGACACCTTGAGCAACACCAAATCTCCCTCCTGAAACTCTACTTGCTTCCTGCGGATATCTGTATAACTTTTCTGCCGACTCACAGCAGTCTTGATCCTTTCTCTGATAATTGGTACTACTCTGCTGGTGATCTCCACTAGCTCAGGCCCTGCCAAGGCCCTTTCTCCAACTTCTTCCCAGCAGACAGGCGACCTGCACTTCCTTCCATACAAAGCTTCATAAGGAGCCATCCCTATGCTAGTATGATAGTTGTTATTGTAGGCAAACTCCACCAAAGATAGATGCTGCCTCCAAGAACCGCCAAAATCTAGCACATACATTCTGAGCATATCTTCAATTGTCTGGATGGTTCTCTCCGACTGTCCATCAGTCTGAGGATGGAAAGCCGTGCTAAAATCCAACCTGGTACCCATAGCATTCTGCAGACTCCGCCAAAACCTGGAGGTGAACTGGGGTCCCCTATCTGACACTATTGATACAGGAGCCCCATGTAACCTGACCACTTCATCAACAAACACCTGCGCCAATTTATCCACAGAGTAGCCACTCCTGATAGGGATGAAGTGAGCAGATTTGATCAGTCTGTCCACAATCACCCATATGGAGTCTAGTCTGTTGGATGTTGCCGGTAACCCCACCACAAAATCCATAGCTATATTTTCCCATTTCCACTATGGGATCGGCAGTGGGTTAAGCATTCCAGCCGGCTTCTGATGTTCCAGCTTCACCCTCTGACATACTTCGCAGGCGGACACGAACTGTGCCACTTCTCTCTTCATAGCTGGCCACCAATAAACTCTCTTCAGATCTTGATACATTTTGGTGGCTCCAGGGTGAACACTGTATCTAGCATTATGAGCTTCCCTCATAATGTCTCCCTTCAGACTTACGTCATCTGGTACACAATCTATTCCCATAGCGGAGGATCCCCTTGCTGTCAAATCTGAACTCTTCATTCTTGCCTGACTGAACAGTCTTGGTAATTTTTACTAACTCTGGGTCCTCATGCTGTTTCTAAGCCACCTGTTCCAAAAACACGGGTGTCACCCTCATCTGGGCTATCAAAGCACCTGTACCAGACAACTCCAATTGCAGTCCCTCATTAATAAGCTTGTAGAACTCTCTTACCACCGGTCTTCTCTCTGCTGTGATATGGGATAAACTGCCAAGTGATTTCCAGCTTAGGGCATCTGCCACAATATTTGCCTTACCCAGATGGTACTGGATTTTGCAATCATAGTCACTAAGCAGTTCTATCCATCTCCTCTGGCTCAGGTTTAGCTCTCTCTGACTCAAGATGTACTGCAGGCTTTTATGATCTGTGAAGATCTCACGTTTAACCCCATACAGGTAATGCCTCCACATCTTAAGTGCAAAGATCACTGCTGCCATTTCTAGGTCATGTGTAGGATAATTCAACTCATGCTTCTTCAACTGCCTAGAAGCATAAGCAATTACCCTATCATTCTGCATTAACACATAATCTAGTCCTACACGGGATGCATCACAGAAAACTGTGAAGTCTTCGTTACTGGTAGGCAGAGCTAACACTGGTGCTGACGTCAACCTCTTCTTTAGCTTCTCAAAGCTCTCTTCACACTGATCAGACCATACAAACTTATGATTTTTCTTGGTTAATCTGGTCATAGGAGCAGCAATTTTAGAGAAGTCCTGAACGAACCTCCTGTAGTAACCTGCCAAACCCAAGAAGCTCTTGATCTCTGTTACTGTAATGGGTCTAGGCCAGTTAGCCACAGCTTCTACCTTCTTAGGGTCCATTTCAATTCCCTATTCTGACACAACATGCCCCAAGACTGAGATACTCCTCAACCAGAATTCACATTTGGAGAACTTGGCATATAAGCCATGCTCTCTCAAGGTCTGCAAAACTATCCTCAGATGATGGGCATGCTCCTCTTCGTTTCTGGAATACACTAAGATAACATCGATGAAGACAATAACAAAGTGATCTAGATACTGACTGAAAACCCTATTCATGAGGCCCATGAATGCTGCAGGGGAATTGGTTAGCCCGAACGGCATCACAAGGAACTCATAGTGCCCATATCTGGTCCTGAACGCCGTCTTCGGCACGTCCTCTTCTCTTATTCTCAACTGATGGTACCCAGATCTCAGATCTATTTTGGAGAAACAACCTGCTCCTGCTAGCTGGTCAAATAGATCATCGATCTTGGGCAACGGATACTTATTCTTGGTAGTGACTTTGTTCAACTGCCTGTAGTCGATACAAAGTCTAAGGGATTCATCCTTCTTTCTCACAAACAACACTGGAGCACCCCAGGGTGAGGTACTCGGTCGGATGAAACCCTTATCTACCAGCTCTTGCAATTGCTCCTTAAGCTCCTTCAACTCTGCTTGTGCCATCCTGTAGGGAGGGATAGAGATTGGTCTAGTTCCAGGCATCAATTCTATTTCAAACTCTATCGCCCTAGCAGGTGGTAGTCCTGGAAGCTCGTCTGGAAAGACATCTAGGAATTCTCTGACAACGGGCACTGAGGCGGGCTCCCTAACCTGACCATTAAGCTCTCTCACATGAGCCAAATAACCCTGACATCCCCTCCTAAGCAACCTACGAGCCTGCAGGGCTGATATCAGACCTCTAGGTGTACCCCTCTTATCTCCTCTAAAGATGACCTCTGACCCATCCTGACCTCTGAACCTGACTAACTTGTCTCTGTAGTCCAGAGTAGCACCATGGATAGATAGCCAATCCATCCCTAGAATGACGTCAAAATCTGTCAAATCTAGAACCACTAGGTCAGCTAGAAGGCATCTATCCTCTACGAATACTGGACTGAACCGGCAGACTGACTCTGCCACTGATGGATCACACTTGAGTCCACTGATCCAAAGGGGACACTCTAACCCAGAGACCATCAAACCCAACCTCTCTACTGCTCTCAGGGCAACAAAAGAATGAGATGCACTAGGGTCCATTAAAGCATACACATCTGAACAACCAATGATGAGATTACCTGACACCACGATGTTGGATGTGTTCGCCTCCTGTTGTGTCATATTGAAGATCCTAGCTGGAGCTAAGGGACCTTCACCCCGGGAACCTGCTGAAGAAGAGGTTGCCCCTCTCCCTCTGCCTCTGCTACTGCCCTGAGTCGCGGCTGGAGCTACTGGTTGAGCCACACTGCCAAAAGCTGTCTGCTGGGATTGTGCCATAAAAGGTGCCCTAGGACACTCCCGTGCCATGTGTCCCTCCTGCCCACATCTGAAGCAGGCTGTCGTCCCATACCAACATACTCCTTTATGTGGCTTCCCACACTTCATACAAACAGGACTGCCTGAGCTAGAGCTTGAGCCACCTCCCATTCCCAGACCGGACTTTATCTTGTTCCAGAACTTGCTCTTCTTGGACTTGGATCTGTCCATCTTTATACTGCTCGGAGTCTTAGAACCTGAAGGTTGAGCCACTGACTGTTTAACTCTCCCTTCGATTATTGCACTGGTGTCCATCTTCCGGGCCATGTCCACTATAGCATGGAAACTCTCCCTTTCTGCTGATTGAATCAAGGAGGAATACCTAGAGTGAAGCTTCATGATATACCTCCTAGACTTCTTCAGATCTGTGTCAAAAGCTTGCCCTGCAAACGGTAACAATTCCAGGAATCTATCAGTGTATTCATCTACACTCATCTCCTTCGTCTACCTTAACTGCTCGAACTCAATCATCTTCAGCTCCCTGGAGCTATCAGGGAAAGCCCATCCTGCAAATTCATTTGCAAATTCCTCCCAGGATAGACTATCCACCCTCGGGTCCACATAGCTCTTGAACCAATCCTTAGCCTTCTTACATTTGAGTGTGAATCCGGCCATCTGAATGGCCCTACTATCACTTTCTCCCAACTCGTCGGTTATCATTTTCATCATTTTGAGGTACTCAAACGGATCATCCTCCATATTAAACTTGGGAGCATCCAGCTTTAGATAATCAGTCATCTTCACCTTATCTCCCCCAAATGAGCCAAGCTTAGGCATTTGGACATTAGGGGTAGCTGGCTCTGCTGATGGAGGAGGAGGTGCCACATTCCCTGAAGTAGGGTTTGCTGGATTTGGATAGAAAGATGGGGATGGATACATGGGATACTGAGGGTATGGTGGGTAAAAGGGAGGGTAAGGCATGTAGGAAGGGTAGGGGTTAAAGCTAGAGAAATCTGATGTATCTCCTATCGGATATCTTGAGTCCTGAGGAAAGGGTGGATACTGGGATGGATAACCAAACCTCGAGGCCTGAGCGCCTCCCTGAGACTCCTCTGAACCCTCCTCAGACATGCTTACTCCCAAGCTTCCATCTCTCCTCTGGTCAACATCCATATCTTCCCTCACGTCAGTTGAACTCCCACCCTGATCTGTACCCCGTCTACTAGCATCAAAAGACCTTCTAGGGTCCCTTACTGATCTCTCTCCATTAGATCTGCATGACATTGCCCTTGGCAATGCAGGAGGACAGGCATCCATGCCCTCATTCTCTAGTGGTACTCCAGTCAATCGTGCAGATTGACGAGTGCCTCTCATCTTGCTTACTGAAAAACAACACACATCACATAAAACATTAGCATCAAATGGTTCATATGGAAACACATGAACCCGCATCACATACATAGCATAAAATTAATGCACATGCATAAATCATGGCATTTCACATCATCATTCAAGACAGGACTACACATCCTATCCTAGTGGACATGATTTTTCCTATTGTGCTTGCCCTTCTATAACCCCTATGAGCCCGACACACTCTAGGTCCGACCATGTGAACCTAGGGCTCTAATACCAATCTATAACGACCCGGAAATCAGACCGCTACCGGCGCTAGGATCTAGGTCGGCTTAAGGCCGCCAAGACCCATAGTAAGCCTTCTATACCTGCTATATACCTGATAACATCCCATACATGATCAAACATTTTCATAAAAATGTAAAAACTTTCCATATTCCAAGCCTGACCTGTGCATGCACTAAAATCACAGACATAAAACCCCAAACTAGAGCCCTCATCAAATGCTCTAGTGGGTTATCATAACATACATCAAGCTTGGACTTATCATTTCTCATCATAAAAGCATTTCATTTAAAGATCATGTACAAGGGGACTAACATTACTGTTCGGGCCAAGCACAATACTAAACTATAAAACATTCTTTACAATACATTACATAAAATCATTTTACAATACATGTCCACTCTAACTATTACACTTAACTTGACTTTAACCTTGGAGATTCCCCGGTCTATCCTGAACCTGTAAGCCTGGGGGTTGAGGGAAAGGGGGTGAGCTAAAGAGCCCAGTAAGCAGAACAAGTATTACATATTCATAATTTATGCTTACATGGAATGCACCACAACACATACAATTCACATCACGGATGGACTTGTCACCAATAACCCTCTACATATCCAATGTGTCCGGCCCTCGACGGAGCTCCGCAGGACTTCCTCTTAAACATCACACAATGCCAAGATGCATGGACATGGGCAGCTCTGGACTTCATTAATCATCATATCATACATAACAAATGCCAGGACGCGTGGACATGGGCAGCCTTGGACTTTCATTAATCATCATATCATATTGAGGGCTAATGGATCATCCAACATCCATCCACATCAACAACATAGAATGCAATGCAGCATATTCATGAGATTCTAATGCAACAACCTAAAATATATCATGGCATTCATGATGCATGAACATGCTCAAAACTTTATTATTTTAAAACATAGTTCAGTTCTACTCACCTCTGGCTGACTCTGAACAGACTCTGGAGCAGCTATTTCACTGCTGGGGTCCTCGGTTCCTCGGGTCCGAACCTACACAGGTGGAGTCAAATGAGGGACCAAACATACACTAAAATGACTCTAAACAACTCCCCAAAAACCCCCTAAAACATCATAGAAATCATGCAAAGGAAGGTTGAACAGGGCACTTTCGGCGGCAGGTTCGGCGGCTGAAAGTCCCTCCAGAGCCGAAACTCAGCCTCTTTCGGCGGCACCTTCGGCGGCCGAAAGTCCCTTCCAGAGACGAAACTCATGCACCTTCGGCGGCCGAAACTCCCCTCCAGAGCCGAAAGTCCAACTTTCGGGGGCAGGGTTCGGCAGCCAAAAGCTTGCCTCCACAGGCAGGTTCGGCGGCTGAAAGTACCTTCGGCTGCCGAACTTGAGTTTTTCCAGAAGTGGCAGAACTCAGCCCTTATGCACGTTTTTGCTTCCCAAACCCTCCAAGCTCAAACACAACACTCCTAAAACACGCATAAACACATCTTTAAGCATTTAGGGGCTTAAAACTAGCCTATACCCCAACAACATCACAAAACATGCCTTAAAACATATATAGCATCATTAAACTCACATAACCCTAACATTTTAACAACTAGGCTAACCATGCATCAAAGCTTCCTAAAACCCCTCAAAGCTTTCATAAAACGTAAAAGAAAGGTAGGATCTACTCTTACCTCTTGAAGAACGAGAGGGGAGACGATCCAAACTCGGAGATGGGAGAAATCGAGCCCCGGGTCTCCAAGCTTCCAAAACTTCATTCTTTGCTCAAAAATCTTCAAAACCAAGTTAAAAACTCATAAAAATCACGAGAGACTTGAAGGAAGGACTCAAGATCGACAAGGGATGACGGAGACTCACCTTGGCCGAAAATGGGGAGAGAAAACTCGCCCATTTCGGACAGGGGACCCCTTTATAGGTGGCTGGCCAGACCACCTTCGGGGGCCTAACGTGCCTCCGCATGCATCCCATGTTCGGCGGCCGAACATGAGGTTCGGCGGCCGAACCTGGGCTGTTTCTTCATTCTCTTTCTTTTCTTTTCTTTAAAACTTTAACTCAAATTAACCATCAAAAATATGAAAAACATTTTGTAAAAACATATTTTACCCTACTAAAGAGTTCCGACATTCGAAGTTCTGCCATAAAGCAGGAATTTCGATACCGGAGTCTAGCCGGGTATTACAACCACTATTTGAGGACTTGTATGTGAGTTTAAGATTATTTCTGCCCTTGTGTCGCCTTTCTATTTTTATTGCTTTATCAACCATATCCTCCATGGTATTGTATTGGTACATGTCAAGTTCTTCAGCAATATAGTGGTTAAGACCACCTAGAAACCTAGACATCAACATTTGCTCATCCTCCTCAATATGACCCCTAGCCATCATCATCTCCATCTCCTTGTGGTATTCTTTCACACTCTTTCCTCCTTGCACCAGTCTTGCCAACCTGTTGTACAAATCCCTATAATAGTGCGAAGGAATAAATCTTTGGCGCATCAACTCTTTCAAGTAGTCCCATGGTGGAACTGCCCTTAAGCCCTTATTCCTTCTAGTGGATTTCAATTGATCCCACCAGAAAGAGGCATAACCCGTGAACTCAACTGTAACAGCCCGGATACCGGTACCCCTCGGTAACGGTCCGAACCATCACTGGCACTAGGATCCAGATCGGCTTAAGGCCGCCGGAACCCGTAGTAAGCCAACTATACTCTCTGTGTACCTGCTAAATCCCATACATGAGCAAACAAAATACTCAACAATCCTGTAAAACTACCAGGCTTAACTATTGCTACTCAGATATGCCAATCTGAAATGGCCCTCAGGCCTATACCAGTGACTACTATCTGCTATGGGTCAAGGGATTGAAACCCTTGTAATCTGTAACACAATCCACTGGTATCTCATCAAAGCCATACATTAAGCCTGATACACACATTTCTCATCAAGAAACGTAAAACAGGATCCATGTACAAAGGGATTAATCATACACTATACTACAGCAAAGACATTAGGGAAAGCACAAGTCTATCTAGTATATGACAGTATATCTCTATACAGTACAAACTCATCTTTAATTACATCATGTCCACTATATTCTTACAATATACATTCATGCATATTTTTCCTCTTTACTCTTGCTGACTTTGACTTCCCATAGCTATCTCAGAACCTGCAAAACTGGGGTTAAGGGAGTGGGATGAGCTACTACAGCCCAGTGAGGAGGAAAAATAAAATAGTTCATTAATTACATGCGTTCATGAAATGCATCACATCACAAACATAGCATCTCACGGATGAACTTGTCACCAATAGCCCTCTACGACATGTCATCATATGTCCTACTGTGCCAAGGAGACTAGGTCATCACCTGGACTTCTCTTATCTGTCTCATATCATAACATGTCCCACTGTGCCAAGGAGACTAGGTCATCACCTGGACTTCTCTTATCTGACTGGCTATCTGTCTATCTCATAGTACCAGGAGCGACCTGGACTATCCAGGAGCGACCTGGTATGGCTATCTCATGCCATATCTCAACTCATAATCTCTGATCTCATATCAAGGACTAAGGATCATCCAACATTCATCCACATGAACAACATCTTATGCAATGCATCATATTCGTGAATTCTAATGCAACACAACCTGTACATAACATGGCATTTTATGATGCATGGATCATGCTAGAAACGTGTCATTTCTCAAGTAACATATGAAGTTTAGTTCCACTCACCTGTAGCCACTGCTTGGCTAACTCTGGGCTACCTCTAACTCTGAAGCAGCTACTACTGCTAAACACTTCGGTTCCTCGGGTCCAATCCTACAATGGAGGACGCAAATGAGGCACCAAACATACTCTATGCAACTGATAAACAACTCCCCAAAACCCCTCTAGAACACCTCAAAACATGCATGCAAAATAAGCAAAGGAAGGTTGGACAGGACACCTTCGGCAGCACCTTCGGCGGCCGAATTTCTCCTCTAGAGACGAAAGTCGGGCATGTTCGGCGGCCGAATCCTCCTTCGGCTGCCGAACCTGAGTTCATCCAGAACTCAGCTTCGTGCACAAGGACGCCTCCCACACCTTCCAATCCTTCCCAACATGCATCCCACCTCTCTAACTCATCCATATCTCAAAACAACAAGCATAAAGGAGCTTAAGACAACTTAAACTCCAACAACAAGCTCAACAAGCAAACATAAAGCATAAAGGGTCCATAAACCCTAATATGCACAACTCATGCAAACTCAAGCATTAACTCCCCTTCCCTTCATAAACCTCATAGAAAACAGTATAAAAACCAAGGATCTTCACTTACCTTTTGAAGAACAAAGGCTGGTGTGATCCAAACTCGAAGATATGGAGATCCAAGCTCCAAACTCCTCTAAGCTTTCAAACTCTTCAAAAACACATAAAACGTACTTAAACCTTGTTTAACTTTGCAAGATGTGATGAAAGACCATGAAAACAATCCAAGGAGCTCAAGAACTCACCTAGGCCAGAAAGAGAGAAGAATCCTTCCCCTTTTTTCTGGACTCGGTGCTCTTTATAGATGACCAACCGCCTCAGCTTCGGCAGCCGAATCGCATGCAAAACCATGCAACGTTCGGCAGCCGAACTCAGACTTTCGGGGGCAGAATCTAGGGCACTTTCGGCGGCCGAACTTTACCTTCGGCGGCCGAACTCGCATTTTGCCTCCTTGGTCTTTTCTCTTCAAAACTCATTCCTATCTCATTTAAAACCGTCAAACACTTACAATATTTCGGAAAACATTCTCTTACCCTTCTAGATACCTCTGACATCCTCGACTTCCACCAGACTGTAGGAAATTCTGATGTCTGAGCTAGCCGAGTATTACATTCTTCCCCCCTTTAAAAACATTCGTCCTCGAATTTTCAACCAACAAACAAATAAGCAACGAAGCGAAAATCTGCTCTTCAAATAGAAATACAGATCTCGCTGGAGTAAGAACTCCCGGGTCTCCTATCCATACTATACTCTTGGGGTGATTAGAAGAGACTTCTCTTCTCAGATCTTTCTATGTTTCTATTCTGCGAGCTGAGTGTGTATGATCCGCTCTAACTATGCTATACAGGTGAGATTTCCTAAGATCTCCACCTCTGGTTCATACAGAACCTCTATCGGATCCAACACCATTCTAGAACAAAAGAAAGAAGGAAACCAAATGGTTCTCTTCTTAGAACTAGATAAATCCTATCTCGTTAATCCTTTACAGGATTCCATGGATTGCACCTTTTATCTCTCACCCTCCCATGGATCACCATGTACTGGAGACACCACAAACAACACTGTACCCTTCCGCTACGTACTTTGATCCTTGCCCGCCTTTCTTCTTCTTTACTACACTGGTTTCTTCTCTTTGGCTCCCTTCCTACCACACTGGATTAACTCTAGCTCTCAACAGCTAGCACCCAAACTTCAGATCTAGCTTGGAAAACAACTGGCTCCTGCCAGTTGATCCAACCGATCATCAGTCTGAAGTATACCTATTTCTATCGGATCAACTGGTAAGCGACGTCTGACTGCGGCAGCTAACATCTCATCTGCCTCGCCCAGTAGATACTATTTTGGAAACTCAGAGTCGCTGAGCAATTTTACCCCTTACCTCTGCTTTAGACTCTTCACTATAAACTCCTTTGATCGATAAGGATCTCATCTCTATTCAACTACTACACTGAGTTTTCTCAAAACAACCAGCTTCTACTAGCTGTTCCCATAGATCATCCATTCTGCATGGGAACACCTGTCCTTGGTAGTGATTTTGTTCAACTGCTCACAGTCGTTACAAAATCTCAAGGTTTCATCCTTCGTTTCTCACACTGACACTGGAACATTCCAGAGTGAGATACTAGGTCGGATACAACCGTTATCTACCAAGCTTCTCTATACTACTCTACCTATTCTCTCTCTCCAGGTGCCATCCTGTAGGGTAGAAGGAAAGAAATGGTTCCGCGTCCAGACACCACTCCTATTCCAAACTCAAACTGCCTGACAGATGGTAAACCTGACAGCTCATTTGGGATAAACATCTAGAAGTTGCTAGCAACGGGCATTGAGGTTAATTCCCTGACCTAACTAAACTTGCTCACAAGAGCTAGAACCCTCTAACAACCTTTCCTGTGAAAACTAGGAGCCTGCTGGGTTGACATCAAACTTCTAGGCACCTATACTCTGTCCCCTCCAAGGACTACCTCTGATCCATCCAGCACTCTGAACTCTCCTACCTTGTCTCTGCAGACACAGGTAGTACAATGAGTAATAGCCAATCCGCCCTAGAATGACATCAAATAGCCAACTCTAGAACCATAAGGTCAGCTGGACAGCATCTACTCACCACAAACTCTGAACTGAACTGTCTGACTAACTCTGCTTCAGATGGATCATACTCGGGTCCACGAACCCAGAGAAAACACGCTAAGCCCAGAAGTCATCAAACCCACTCTATCAACGGCTCACTAAGCAACAAGGAAAGAGAAACACTCGGGTTCAAAACAAATAGCATACACGTCCGAACAGTCACAAGTGAACGTACTTGATGTCACCGTGTTCGATGTGATAGCCTCCTACTGAGTCAGGGTGAAGATCCGAGCTAAAGCTAACGGAACTTCCCTCGGGAACCTACTATTGGAAAGGCCAACCCTTTCCTCTGCCTCAACCGCCACCTAATCCCAGACTAAACTGAAATCTCTTTCTAAACTTCTATTTACTTTACATTATTCTATTCTGTTCTTTCTATGCTTTATTCTACCTCATTTACTCTTCTCTTCGATCTAGTTCACTTACGTTTATTTTACTTCCTTTACTTTTTTGTTTTCTTACTCTTCTATTTCTTACTCTATTTTCTGCCTTATTTCTTATACTTGAGGGCTGCACTCGGAGATGAGAGATCACTCTCCCTATACCTGGATGTATAAAATCCACGACTATAGCATCTCATAGCAACACTCTCGAGCTCTTTCCTAGCTTACTACCCTCTAGCTACTACTCGTTTGGCTTTTACTCTCTCTATCACTCTCTCACTCTACTGGTGCCATCCTGCAGAGAAGATTAGGAATGGTTCAGGGTCTAGACATCATTCCTACATCTCATTCTATTCTCGTAGCATGTGGTAAACCTAAACATCTCACCCTTTTCTCTGGTTGCGGGTACTAAACCTGGTCCCCCTCCTGATCTGACTAACTGCTATGCTCTCTAACACAAGCAAGAAACCTCTGATAACCTCTCCTAACCAGTTTAAGAGCCGATAGGGCTGATATCAAATTCCAGGCATCTCTACACTGTCCCCTCAACAAACTACTTGTGATCCATCCTGATCTCTAAGCCTGACTACTCTGTCTGTGTTATCTAAGCCGTGCTGTGAGTAGCTAGCCCATCCACCCCTAGAAGGACATCAAACAATCACTTTAGCACCACTAGGTCAGTTGGAAGGCACCTACTCACAACTAGCACTGCACTCAACTGGTAGACTGACTCTGCCGCTGATGGCTCACACTTAGGTCTAGTGACCCAAAGAGGACAGTCTAAGCCTAGAAGCTATTAAACCCCTACTCTCTATGGCTCTCAAAGCACTAAGGAAAGCGAAACATCAGAGTCTCTAATAGCAGACACATCAAAACATATGGAAGTGAAAAGTACCTGTCACCGCCATGTCCGATGTGTAAGCCTCCTGCTGCGTCAAAGCGACGATCCGTGCTGGTACTGATGGACCTTCACCTGGGGAACCTGTGGAAGAAGGAGTGATCTCGCTCCCTCTGCCTCTGCCTAGCGCCATGGCTAGAGCTCCTGGTTGAGCCACTCTGTCTAAGGCTGTCTGCTGGGACTGTGTTATCAACGTCGCGGTGGAACACTCACGTGCTATGTGCCCCTCCTGTCCGCACCTAAAACATGCTGTTGTCCCTACTAGACAGATTCCCTTGTGCCTTCTACTGCACCTCATACATCTAGAACTATCCCAACCAGAACTCGAGCCATCGCTAAAACCCATACTCGACTTTAACCTATTCCAGCACTCTCTTTTCTTTGACCCTTTCAAACCTCTAACTTTCATTTTACTCTTTGTGGCAGTTGCGCCCAGAGGGAAAAGATCAATATTCTCTGGGTCTTTCTCTACACTCCTATTGTCTGTCTGCCTTAACTGCTCAACGTCACTCTCCTTACGCTCCCTTGAGCAATCTGGAAAAGCCCATCCTGCAAACTCTGTAGCAAACTGTGCCCAGGATAAGCTTTCTACCCTCGGGTCCACATACTGTTTGAACCATTCCCTTGCCTTCTTACATTTTAATGTGACCCCTGCCATCTGAATGGCTCTACTCTCACTGGCTCCCAACTCATCAGTTATCATCTTGACCGTTCTAAGATACTCCAAAGGGTCATCACCAGTCTCAAATTTGGGAATATCCAACCTCAAATAGTCTGTCATCTGTACCATACTTCCTCCAGGTGAACTAGGCTTGGGTGTTTGGACCACTGGGACTACTGGTTCTACTGGTGGTGGAGGAGGTGCAACATTCTCTAGGTTAGGGTTTGCTGTACTTGGATAACCAAAGAAGGGTGGAAACATGGTGTACTGTGGATATGGCGGTGGATATGGCGGGTAAAAGGAAGGATAGGGCATAAAGGTGGAATATGGGTTATATATAGGAAACTCCGATGTACCACCCATCAGGTACTCTGTCCCCCACGGGTAGGGTGGATACTGAGGTGGAACAAATCTCGAGGCCTGAGTGCCTCCTTGGGACTCACCCATATCTGCTCCTAACATACTCATGCCCAAGCTACCATGTCTGCTCTGCTCATCCTCCTCTACTTCCCTCAGATCCCCTGACACACCACTCCGAACGACTCCCCTTCTACTCTCATCAACAAACCTTCTAGGGTCCCTTGATGTACCTTCTCTGCTTAATCTATCTGATGTTGCCCTTTGCAGAACAGGGAGATGGGCATCCATGCCCTCATTCTCTGGCGGAGCTCCAGTCAATCTAGCAGATCGACAAGTTCCTCTCATCTTGGTTCTGAAAAACACAACATCACACAAAACATCAAATGATCCATGTGAAACCACATGAATCCACAACACATATATATCACATATCAAGAATGCACATGTAGCTCTTCATGGCATTTCACATCATCATGCAAGACAGGACTCCACATCCTATCCTAGTGGACATGATTTTACCTATTGTGCTTACCCTCCTATACAAGACAACACCTCTTTCCGATGTGGGATATCTCTCGTCCGTGAACATCTTTGCTCAACACATCGTACTCTTGAGGCCCTCTGCTCTGATACCAATCTGTAACAGCCCGTATACCGGTACCCCTCGGTAACGGTCCGAACCATCACTGGCACTAGGATCCAGATCGGCTTAAGGCCGCCGGGACCCGTAGTAAGCCAACTATACTCTCTGTGTACCTGCTAAATCCCATACATGAGCAAACAAAATACTCAACAATCCTGTAAAACTACCAGGCTTAACTACTGCTACTCAGATATGCCAATCTGAAATGGCCCTCAGGCCTATACCAGTGACTACTATCTGCTATGGGTCAAGGGATTGAAACCCTTGTAATTTGTAACACAATCCACTGGTATCTCATCAAAGCCATACATTAAGCCTGATACACACATTTCTCATCAAGAAACGTAAAACAGGATCCATGTACAAAGGGATTAATCATACACTATACTACAGCAAAGACATTAGAGAAAGCACAAGTCTATCCAGTATATGACAGTATATCTCTATACAGTATAAACTCATCTTTAATTACATCATGTCCACTATATTCTTACAACATACATTCATGCATATCTTTCCTCTTTACTCTTGATGACTTTGACTTCCCACAGCTATCTCAGAACCTGCAAAACTGGGGTTAAGGGAGTGGGATGAGCTACTACAGCCCAGTGAGGAGGAACAATAAAACAGTTCATTAATTACATGCGTTCATGAAATGCATCACATCACAAACATAGCATCTCACAGATGAACTTGTCACCAATAGCCCTCTACGACATGTCATCATATGTCCTACTGTGCCAAGGAGACTAGGTCATCACCTGGACTTCTCTTATCTGTCTCATATCATAACATGTCCCACTGTGCCAAGGAGACTAGGTCATCACCTGGAATTCTCTTATCTGACTGGCTATCTGTCTATCTCATAGTACCAGGAGCGACCTGGTATGGCTATCTCATGCCATATCTCAACTCATAATCTCTGATCTTATATCAAGGGCTAAGGATCATCCAACATTCATCCATATGAACAACATCTTATGCAATGCATCATATTCGTGAATTCTAATGCAACACAACCTGTACATAACATGGCATTTTATGATGCATGGATCATGCTAGAAACGTGTCATTTCTCAAGTAACATATGAAGTTTAGTTCCACTCACTTGTAGCCACTGCTTGGCTAACTCTGGGCTACCTCTAACTCTGAAGCAGCTACTACTGCTAAACACTTCGGTTCCTCGGGTCCAATCCTACAATGGAGGACGCAAATGAGGCACCAAACATACTCTATGCAACTGATAAACAACTCCCCAAAACCCCTCTAGAACACCTCAAAACATGCATGCAAAACAAGCAAAGGAAGGTTGGACAGGACACCTTCAGCAGCACCTTCGGCGGCCGAATGTCTCCTCCAGAGACGAAAGTCGGGCATGTTCGGCGGCCGAATCCTCCTTCGGCTGCCGAACCTGAGTTCATCCAGAACTCAGCTTCGTGCACAAGGACGCCTCCCACACCTTCCAATCCTTCCCAACATGCATCCCACCTCTCTAACTCATCCATATCTTAAAACAACAAGCATAAAGGAGCTTAAGACAACTTAAACTCCAACAACAAGCTCAACAAGCAAACATAAAGCATAAAGGGTCCATAAACCCTAATATGCACAACTCATGCAAACTCAAGCATTAACTCCCCTTCCCTTCATAAACCTCATAGAAAACAGTATAAAAACCAAGGATCTTCACTTACCTTTTGAAGAACAAAGGCTGATGTGATCCAAACTCGAAGATATGGAGATCCAAGCTCCAAACTCTTCCAAGCTTTCAAACTCTTCAAAAACACATAAAACGTACTTAAACCTTGTTTAACTTTGCAAGATGTGATGAAAGACCATGAAAACAATCCAAGAAGCTCAAGAACTCACCTAGGCCAGAAAGAGAGAAGAATCCTTCCCCTTTTTTCTGGACTCGGTGCTCTTTATAGATGACCAACCGCCTCAGCTTCGGTAGCCGAATCGCATGCAAAACCATGCAACGTTCGGCGGCCGAACTCAGACTTTCGGGGGCCGAATCTAGGGCACTTTCGGCGGCCGAACTTTACCTTCGGCGGCCGAACCCGCATTTTGCCTCCTTGGTCTTTTCTCTTCAAAACTCATTCCTATCTCATTTAAAACCATCAAACACTTACAATATTTTGGAAAACATTCTCTTCCCTTCTAGATACCTCTAACATCCTCGACTTCCACCAGACTGTAGGAAATTCTGATGTCTGAGCTAGCCGGGTATTACATCAACGGCGACGATATGAGACTTCTTCTCCTCGGTATAGTTATGACACTCAAAGATTTGCTCAGTTTTTCTCTCCCATTCAATGTATTCTTCAACATTGTTATTCCCTTTAAATGCAGGAACTTTCATCTTTATGGAGCTCAAGTCACCGTCAATTGTGTTGGTTTGGTATGTCTCAGTGTCATCATCATTTCTGCCAAGTCTAGCATCTCCACCTCTATTCCACCCTATGCCTGTTCTATTACCTCCATGAACTTCTCCTCTCCCCTTCCCTTGTTCGACATTATCTTCTGTATCATCAACTTCACCTCGAACTTGAGGTTCTCGGACTTGTGGTCTATCGGGGTTAAGAATTCGATGAGCCATTCTTGTAGAAGTAGAAGCCTATGAGACTTTCAAACTCTCCATACTTACGGTCATCCTCTCAAGAGCCCTACTGAGCCTTTGTAACTCACCACTGACTGACTTCTTAAAGATCTCATAATCGTTACCCATGTCCGATTCACTTTCACCAGTATTATCCACCACATTTTTGTCTTTACTCATCCTACCTTAAATCAACAAAGAACAAAGAGAACTAGCAAATATTGTGTTAGAAAAGAAAGCACTCAAGTGTCTGCACACTTACCACTCTTTTGCTGATTCTTCAATTGCACTTCAGAAACTAAGGTCAACCAACTAACCACAAGGTGCGTTTAATGAAACAAAGAAGAAAACCTAAAGAAAGAAGGAAGCGCGCAAAAACTAGAAAGAAGACACTGACAATTTGGAAAGTAACACATGAACTAGGTTTTGTGCTACTTGAAAAATATCACCTAGAGTATAGACACAAGCAAACAATACTCCAGCAATGTCAAGGAAGTAAAAGCAAGCTTAAACCAAAAAGAAACTTTGAATTCAAATAAAAACGAATCTGGACAAAAGTTTGAATTTAATTCACTTCAACGCAAATTAAATACGGATCTATTTAAATCTACCTAAAAAGGCAAGTATCAAAACCCCACAAATAGAATTTAAAAAAAAATCTCACTCAGTGCAGCATCATGGACAAAAATGGGCATTAAAAAATGGATTTGACACTAAATCGATTTAGATGCAGTTGCCTTAAATGTGAACCTTAAGAAATAGGCAGATTTCTTTTGTCTCCTAATCTGGATTCAACACAATTCAAAATTCAAAATTGATTTCCATAAACTACAGCAATCAATTGAGATAAGTAAGAAAATATGGATGAAAAAGGAAGCATATCACAATTTCGGCCAGATTAAGATAAATATGGCAAAGGCAATTTTTTTTCTTTTTTTTTTTGAATTTCGAATTTTTTTTTTCAAAAGAGATTATGTGATAATTTATCAAGAAGGTGCAGTCATGGATACAAAAGCTTTCACCGAAATCAACAAGAAAGACAAGGAAAACTCAAAAACCCTAGATCCTAAGATAAATCAGAATTTACCTCACTTTGACTCTGATACCAACTGACGCGGAACCCTATGGCACAAGCCTCAAACCCACACGCACAAATAGATACGGAATCCAAAGATTTGATAGACCCACCTCCTATGGCACCCCAAACCTAGAGAAACTGAAACACCAATGATTGAAGGATTTAGATGAGAATCCGACAAACGCCACAACGAATAGTTGATAAGTTAGCCAAGATTCCTGGTGCAATTGATGAAAGCAAATCCTCACTCTCACTCAAAGCAATACACGCCAAAGGCATGAAAGGAATTCTGAAAATTTTGATTAAAAGCTGCCTCTTACAATTGTTTCTTATCCTTATATAGTAAGGAGAAAAACAAATAAAACCCTAAGACACTCTTCTTGGGCCTGACTTAAACACATAAGGCCCAAGCCCAATCACACACTAAAATAATACATAAGTATTAAAACATAAGTCCAAAACATGGCCTAACACTCTAAAACTGAAAAGATAAAATATGGCCAGAATACAAGCCCAAACAAAGTTAAAATAAAACAAGTGTTAAATCATAAAAATATAGCAAGTCCATCATATCAATGCTGAATAAATTAGACAGCGCTATCTCCATTACACACCTTAAGCAAGGTGAGTAGCTTAGGTGTGTCTTCAAGCTTCACGAGACATTTGCCAAAGTCAAGCTCAATCAATTCTTGTGTTACTTGTTCTTGAATATGTAAGTTCATAGCTGCTTCAAGCTTCTTAGCTTTGCTCCTTGTCACTGGTCCACTAGGAAGCACCAATGGATCCTTGATTCTCATGTGATTGTGCTTCCTGGTTCGTATCAACACCATTGTTAAAAATTTGCCCTATTGGATCTGTATCAGGAGGAGTCATGGCTTCAACAACAGAAACTCCTCCAAGAGGTTACTACTATGGAGGAGAGGTGTTTTGCCCTGCTAAGGGATGCCAGACTTGCGGAGGATAGGGTCCAATTGGCCTGTGAGGAGCGTCTGCAGGAGTACAAGGACTCTGTTGAGCTAAAGGCCAAGATTGAGCAGGCTTGTGAGGCGCGACTTGCGGAGTACAAGGCTTCTAATGCGATGAAGGAAGATTTATACAACTCAGCCTTTCGCATGTATGCCTCTTGATTTAATCAAGGTCTGAAGGCAACTAGGGATGCCCCCTTCACTCCGTAGGCAGCCCTTCGAGCTCTTGAAGTCGACTCTGACGGCGAGGAGGTGTGCTACGGAGAGGATGATACCTGCTGCCTAAAGGAGCTCCTCCCCTGCCAGCTGGACCCCAAGGAGAAGACAGTGTAAATAAGCCCTTGAATGATCTTGTCAATTCGAGCTCTTCCTCTGTACTTGTAAACCAATAAATGAATAAAGATGTTTCTTTTTTTACCTACTTTGCCATTATGTTTATTTTATTTGTTGCACTTTTATTTCTTGTCTTTTTACTTGATGTCTGAATATATGTCGACCTGGGCATTTGCAGTAATAACAAATGATATTTCACCTTAGTACAAGCTTTGTTTATACTTAGATTATTTTCTGTACACCTCGCTTTCTTTGCTTTGCCAAGCTGCTCAGCTCTTTAGGACTCAACTCTTCTTCATTGTCTTAACTTGCGAGCTTCCTCCAACTTACTTAACCTACTTACGGTTAATAAATTCCAACTTACTCAACTTACTCACTTAACGAACTAAACTGTCCCCTGTGTAACTCTGTCAAATGGGCAGATCTGGGCTGAAAGCTCAAAATTATGCTAAGTATTTGACTCGTAAGTTTTTCCCATTCTTATGAGGGCATTTGCGTCATTTACTTGCTACTTTCTTAGCGCCATGAGCTCGGATGTATAGTACTTAATTTATTTTGTTGTGTTGACCCGATGAACTCGTTTGCACTTAGAGGAATGAACCTCTTCTCTTGGAGGAATGATCTCCTGAGCCTATCCGAGCTGCAAGGTTGGGCGCGTCATCCTTGGGTTTTCTCTTTTGTTTGATGCAATAATTATCAGAAAATTATAAACTAAACGCCGTGGGCCATGGGCTCGTCCAAGCTGCTAAGGATTCGTCCGATCTTGAAGCTCGATTATCCTCACGTGGTTTGGCTGCTTTTGCGTGTTCGAAGCCTGTGGGTCCCTCTGACTGAGAAGCTTGGCTTGCTATTATTATCTTCTTGCACTTAGCATA
This sequence comes from Manihot esculenta, assembly GCF_001659605.2. Taxonomy (NCBI): domain Eukaryota; kingdom Viridiplantae; phylum Streptophyta; class Magnoliopsida; order Malpighiales; family Euphorbiaceae; genus Manihot; species Manihot esculenta. The sequence continues at coordinate 16,852,978 of NC_035166.2, forward strand.
TTCTACTGATGGTTTATATGTAGTGAATTCATCCGAGCTAGGAGCTCGGCTCTTTATTTTTTGCTTAGGCTTTTTTCGTATGCCTATAGTCTGTGATGTTGCTTGTGCTGCAAGCTCGGGGGTTCGGGATTTTGCTTCTTGAATTTGGATGCTCTGAGCTTTTTTCATGAGGTCGGGCTTACTTTTCTGCTTACGTGTTGAGCCTTATGCAGGCTGTATTTCGGTCTACTTGTTTGTTTGTTCGTTTTGCCTTAACTTTTTCTTTTGAGGGGAGGCTTGGTGCCTTTATTTTTCTTTATTAATCTTTTTCTTCTCAGCTCAGCTTGTCGGTGCTGGCGGTCATTGTCCGAGACAAGTCACCTACCTAACTGGAGCTTTATTTCCCTCTCTACACGATTTTGCGTAGCCTCGCTCGGGATTTAGGCTTATTGGCCTTACTGTCGCTTCCAGGCTCATTGGCCTTATTCGAGATTCAGGCTCTTTGGCCTTACTGTCATTCCAGCCTATTTGGCCTTGCACGGGATTCAAGCTCTTTAGCCTTACTCTCACTTCCAGGCTCTTTGGCCTTGCACGGGATTTAGAATCTTTGGCCTTGCACGGGATTTAGAATCTTTGGCCTTACTGTCGCTTCGTCCTCTCAGCTCGATTTTGTGGTGCTGGCGGTCATTTTTCGAGGCCAATCACCTACCTCACTGAGGGCTTGTTTCCCTCTTAGCTCAGTTTTGTAGTGCTGGTGGTCATTTTCTGAGGCCAGTCACCTACCTCACTGAGGGCTTGTTTCCTCTCCAGCTCAGTTTTGAGGTGCTGGCGGTCATTTTTCGAGGCCAGTCACCTACCTCATCCGAGAGCTGTTCCATTTCTTTTTCAAATAACCGGCTAAGCAAGTCTGGTTCTTCGTTTTCCTCTCGCGGTATCCTCTGGTATTGCACAGCAATTAAATTTTAGTTATTTAAAAAATTTAATATATATATGTTTGTAGAACAAAAAATTGCAGTGATTAAAATAGTATAAAAGTAGGAAAAATTTATAAATATAAATGTTGTGAATATTTTGCGTAAGAAAAATATTAGGAGATGGGAAAAAATTATTTAGTTAAATTTATTTTATTAAAAAAATAAATTATTGTTTAGTGGTGAAATAAATTTATATTATTCATAATTATAAAAATTTAGTTATTTAAAAAATTTAATATCAGTCATTGGGACAAAAAATTGTATGAATTAAAATAGTATAAAAGTAGAAAAAATTTATAAATATAAATGTTATTGTGAATATTTTCTGAAGGAAAAATATTATGAGATGAGAAAAAAAAAATTGTAGTTAAATTTATTTTATTAAAAAATTAAAGTATTGTTTAGTGGTGAAATAAATTTATATTATTTATAATTAATCTAAAAATTTAATTGTTTAAAAAATTTAATATATATTGTGTTGGCACAAAAAAATTATAAGGATTAAAATAGTATAAAAGTAGCAATTTATAAATATAAAAGTTGGTGTAAATATTTTGTGTAGGAAAAATATTAGAAGATGGGAAAAAATTATTTAGCTAAATTTATTTTATTAAAAAATTAAAATATCATTTAGTGGTGAAATAAATTTATATTATTTATAATTATAAAAATTTAGTTATTTAAAAAATTTAATATCGGGCATTAGGATAAAAAATTGTAGGGATTAAAATAATATAAAAATAGGAAAAATTTATAAATATAAAAGTTGGTGTGAATATTTTATGTAGGAAAAATATTAGAAGATGGGAAAAAATTATTTCGCTAAATTTATTTTATTAAAAAATTAAAATATCGTTTAGTGGTGAAATAAATTTATATTATTTATAATTATGAAAATTCAGTTATTTAAAAAATTTAATATCGGGCATTGGGATAAAAAATAATAGGGATTAAAATAATATAAAAGTAGAAAAAATTTATAAATATAAAAGTTGGTGTGGATATTTTGTGTAGGCAAAATATTAGGAGATGAAAAAATATTATTTAGTTAAATTTATTTTATTAAAAAATTAAATTATCATTTAGTCGTGAAATAAATTTATATTATTCATAATTAATCTGAAATTTTAGTTATTTAAAAGATTTAATATTTTAAAGGTTTATGGAAAAAAAAATTGTAGGGATTAAAATAGTATAAAAGTAGGAAAAAATATAAATATAAATGTTTGTTGTGAATATTTTCTGAAGTAAAAATATTAGGAGAAGAGAAAAAAATTATTTAGTTAAATTTTTTTATTAAAAAATTAAAATATTATTTAGTTGTGAAATAAATTTATATTATTTATAATTATAAAAATTTAGTTATTTAAAAAATGTAATATCGGGTATTGAGATAAAAAATTGTAGGGATTAAAATAGTATTAAAGTAGAAAAATTTATAAATATAAATATTGTTGTGAATATTTTCTGAAGGAAAATATTATGAGATGAGAAAAAAAAAATTTAGTTAAATTTATTTTAATAAAAAAATTAAAGTATTGTTTACTGGTGAAATAAATTTATATTATTTATAATTAATCCAAAAATTTAATTGTTTAAAAAATTTAATATATATTGTGTTGGCACAAAAAAATTATAAGGATTAAAATAGTATAAAAGTAGCAATTTATAAATATAAAAGTTGGTGTGAATATTTTGTGTAGGAAAAATATTAGAAGATGAGAAAAAATTATTTAGCTAAATTTATTTTATTAAAAAATTAAAATATCGTTTAGTGGGGAAATAAATTTATATTATTTATAATTATGAAAATTTAGTTATTTAAAAAATTTAATATCGGGCGTTAGGATAAAAAATTATAGGGATTAAAATAATATAAAAGTAGGAAAAATTTATAAATATAAAAGTTTGTGTGAATATTTTATGTAAGAAAAATATTAGAAGATTGGAAAAAATTATTTAGCTAAATTTATTTTATTAAAAAATTAAAATATCGTTTAGTGGTGAAATAAATTTATATTATTTATAATTATGAAAATTCAGTTATTTAAAAAATTTAATATCGGGCATTGGAATAAAAAATTATAGGGATTAAAATAATATAAAAGTAGAAAAAATTTATAAATATAAAAGTTGGTGTGAATATTTTGTGTAGGCAAAATATTAGGAGATGAAAAAATATTATTTAGCTAAATTTATTTTATTAAAAAAATTAAATTATTATTTAGTCGTGAAATAAATTTATATTATTCATAATTAATCTGAAATTTTAGTTATTTAAAAGATTTAATATCTAAAGGTTTGTTGAAAAAAAATTATAGGGATTAAAATAGTATAAAAGTAGGAAAAAAATATAAATATAAATGTTTGTTGTGAATATTTTTTGAAGTAAAAATATTAGGAGAAGAGAAAAAAAACTATTTAGTTAAATTTTTTTTATTAAAAAAATTAAAATATTATTTATTTGTGAAATAAATTTATATTATTTATAATTATAAAAATTTAGTTATTTAAAAAATGTAATATCGGGTGTTGGGATAAAAATTGTAGGGATTAAAATAGTATTAAAGTAGAAAAATTTATAAATATAGATGTTGTTGTGAATATTTTGTGTAGGAAGAAAATTAAGAGATGGGAAAAAATTATTAGGAGATGGAAAAAAAATATTTAGTTTAATTTATTTTATTAAAAAGATTAAAGTATTGTTTAGTGGTGAAATAAATTTATGTTATTTATAATTAATATGAAAATTTAGTTATTTAAAAAATTTAATATATATAGGGTGTTGGGACAAAAAAATTGTAGGGACTAAAATAGTATAAAAGTAGAAAAATTTTATAAATATAAATTTTATTGTGAATATTTTGTGTAGGCAAAATATTAGAAGTTGAGAAAAAATTAATTTAGTTAACTCATGGAAAAAAATTATTAGGAGATGAAAAAAGATATTTAGTTTAATTTATTTTATTAAAGTATTGTTTGGTAGTGAAGTAAATTTATGTTATTTATAATTAATCTGAAAATTTAGTTATTTTAAAATTTTAATATATATAGGGTGTTGGAACAAAAAATTGTAGGGACTAAAATAGTATTAAAGTAGAAAAAATTTATAAATATAAATTTTATTTTGAATATTTTGTGTAGGAAAAATATTAGAAGATGAGAAAAAATTATTTAGTTAAATTTATTTTATTAAAAAATTAAAGCATTGTTTAGTGGCGAAATAAAATTATATTATTCATAATTGATTCGATAATTTAGTTATTTAAAAAATTTAATATATATAGTGTCCTGTGACAAAAACATTATAAGGATTCAAATAATATAAAAGTGAACAAAATTTATAAATAAAAGTTGATGTGAATATTTTATGTAGGAAAAATATTAGGAGATGGGTAAAAATAATTTGGTTAAATTTATTTTATTAAAAAAAATTAAAGTATTGTTTAGTGGTGAAATAAATTTATATTATTCATAATTAATTTGAAAATTCAATTATTTAAAAAATTAAATATGTGTTGGGAGAAAAAATTTTAGAGAATAAGATATTATAAAAGTATGAAAAAATTATAAATATAAATGTTGTTGTAAATATTTTCTGAAATATAAATATTAAGAGATGAGAAAAAAATTATTTAGTTAAATTTATTTTATTAATAAAATTAAATTATTATTTAGTGTCGAAATAAATTTATATTATTCATAATTAATCTAAAATTTTATTTTATTAAAAAATTTAATATCCATAGATTCGCGGAAAAAAATTGTAAGGATCAAAATATTATAAAAGTAGAAAAAATTTATAAATATAAATGTTGTTGTGAATCATTTGTGTAAGAAAAATATTAGATTGTAGAAAATTATTTAGTTAAATTTATTTTATTAAAAAAATTAAAATATTATTTAGTGGAGAAATAAATTTATATTATTCATAATTATTAAAATTTAGTTATTTAAAAAATTTAATATCGGGCATTGGAATAAAAAATTATAGGGATTAAAATAATATCAAAGTAGGAAAAATTTATAAATATAAAATTAGGAAAAATTTATAAATATAAAAGTTGGCGTGAATAGTTTTGCGTAGGCAAAATATTAAAAGACAGGAAAATATTATTTAGTTAAATTTATATTATTAATAATTTACTCAAATTTTTATTATTTAAAAAATTTAATATCTACAGATTAGTGGAAAAATTTGTAGGGATTAAAATAATATAAAAGTAGGAAAAGTTTATAAATATAAATGTTGTTGTGAATATTTTGTGTAGGAAAAAATTAAGAGATGGGAAAAAATTATTAGGAGATGGAAAAAAGTATTTAGTTTAATTTATTTTATTAAAAGAATTAAAGTATTTTTTGGTAGTGAAGTAAATTTATGTTATTCATAATTAATCTGAAAATTTAATTATTTTAAAAATTTAATATATATAGAACGGTGGGACAAAAAATTGTATGGACTAAAATAGTATAAAAGTAGGAAAATTTTAAAAATATAAATTTTATTGTGAATATTTGGTGTAGAAAAAATATTAGAAGATGAGAAAAAAATTATTTAGTTAAATTTATTTTATTAAAAAATTAAAGCATTGTTTAGTGGCGAAATAAAATTATATTATTCATAATTAATTCGATAATTTAGTTATTTAAAAAATTTAATTTATATAGTGTGCTGTGACAAAAAAATTATAAGTATTCAAATAGTATAAAAGTGAAAAAAATTTATAAATAAAAGTTGGTGTGAATATTTTGTATAGAAAAAATATTAGGCTACCCAAAATATTAGGAGATGGGTAAAAATAATTTGGTTAAATTTATTTTATTAAAAAAATAAGTATTGTTTAGTGGTGAAATAAATTTATATTATTCATAATTAATTTGAAAATTCAATTATTTAAAAAATTAAGTATGTATTGGGACAAAACATTTTAGAGAATAAGATACTACATAAGTATGAAAAACTTATAAATATAAATGTCGTTGTAAATATTTTCTGAAATAAAAATATTAAGCGATGAGAAAAAAATTATTTAGTTAAATTTATTTTATTAATAAAATTTAATATCCATAGGTTGGCTAAAAAAATTTGTAAGGATTAAAATATTATAAAAGTAGAAAAAATTTATAAATATAAATGTTGTTGTGAATCATTTGTGTAAGAAAAATATTAGATTGTAAAAAATTATTTAGTTAAATTTATTTTGTTAAAAAAAATTAAAATATTATTTAGTGGAGAAATAAATTTATATTATTTATAATTATTAAAATTTAGTTATGTAAAAAATTTAATATCGGGCATTGTAATAAAAAAATTATAAGGATTAAAATAATATAAAAGTAGGAAAAATTTATAAATATAAAGTTGGCGTGAATAGTTTTGCGTAGTCAAAATATTAGAAGACGGGAAAATATTATTTAGTTAAATTTATATTATTCATAATTAATCTGAAATTTTGTTATTTAAAAAATTTAATATCTACATATTGGTGGAGAAAAAATTGTAGGGATTAAAATAGTATAAAAGTAGGAAAAGTTTATAAATATAAATGTTGTTGTGAATATTTTGTGTAGGAAAAAATTAAGAGATGGGAAAAAATTATTAGGAGATGGAAAAATGTATTTAGTTTAATTTATTTTATTAAAAGAATTAAAGTATTGTTTGGTAGTGAAGTAAACTTATGTTATTTATAATTAATCTGAAATTTTAGTTATTTTAAAAATTTAATATATATAGGGTGTTGGGACAAAAAAATTATATGGACTAAAATAGTATAAAAGTAGGAAAAATTTATAAATATAAATTTTAATGTGAATATTTTGTGTAGGAAAAATATTAGAAGATGAGAAAAAAAATTATTTAGCTAAATTTATTTTATTAAAAAATTAAAGCATTGTTTAGTTGCGAAATAAAATTATATTATTCATAATTAATTCGATAGTTTAGTTATTTAAAAAATTTAATTTATATAGTGTGCTGTGACAAAAAAATTATAAGGATTCAAATCGTATAAAAGTAAAAAAAAATTATAAATAAAAGTTGGTGTGAATATTTTGTGTAGAAAAAATATTAGGCTACACAAAATATTAGGAGAGGGGTAAAAATAATTTGGTTAAATTTATTTTGGTTAAAAAAATTAAAGTATCGTTTAGTGGTGAAATAAATTTATATTATTCATAATTAATTTGAAAATTCAATTATTTAAAAAATTAAGTATGTATTGGGACAAAAAATTTTAGAGAATAAGATACTATAAAAGTATGAAAAACTTATAAATATAAATTTTGTTGTAAATATTTTCTGAAATAAAAATATTAAGAGATGAGAAAAAAATTATTTAGTTAAATTTATTTTATTAATAAAATTTAATATCCATAGGTTGGCTAAAAAAATTGTAAAGATTAAAATATTATAAAAGTAGAAAAAATTTGTAAATATAAATGTTGTTGTGAATAATTTGGGTAAGAAAAATATTAGATTGTAGAAAATTATTTAGTTAAATTTATTTTATTAAAAAAATTAAAGTATTATTTAGTGGAGAAATAAATTTATATTATTTATAATTATTAAAATTTAATTATTTAAAAAATTTAATATCGGGCATTGTAATAAAAAATTATAGGGATTAAAATAATATAAAAGTAGAAAAAATTTAGTTTTGCGTAGGCAAAATATTAGAAGACGGAAAAATATTATTTAGTTAAATTTATATTATTCACAATTAATCTGAAATTTTTGTTATTTAAAAAATTTAATATCTACAGATTGGTGGAGAAAAAATTGTAGGGATTAAAATAGTATAAAAGTAGGAAAAGTTTATAAATATAAATGTTGTTGTGAATATTTTGTGTAGGAAAAAAATTAAGAGATGGAAAAAATTATTAGGAGATGGAAAAAAGTATTTAGTTTAATTTATTTTATTAAAAGGATTAAAGTATTGTTTGGTAGTGAAGTAAATTTATGTTATTTATAATTAATCTGAAAATTTACTTATTTTAAAAATTTAATATATATAGGGTGTTGGGACAAAAAATTGTAGGGACTAAAATAGAATAAAAGTAGAAAAAATTTATAAATATAAATTTTATTGTGAAGATTTTGTGTAGGAAAAATATTAGAAGATCAGAAAAAAATTATTTAGTTAAATTTATTTTATTAAAAAATTAAAGCATTGTTTAGTGGAGAAATAAAATTATATTATTCATAATTAATTCGATAATTTAGTTATTTAAAAAATTTAATATATATAGTGTGCTGTGACAAAAAAATTATAAGGATTTAAATAGTATAAAAGTGAAAAAAAATTTATAAATAAAAGTTGGTGTGAATATTTTGTGTTAGAAAAATATAAGTAGATGGGTAAAATTAATTTGGTTAAATTTATTTTATTAAAAAAATTAAAGTATTGTTTAGTGGTGAAATAAATTTATATTATTCATAATTAATTTGAAAATCCAATTATTTAAAAAGTTAAATATGTGTTGGGATAAAAAATCTTAGAGAATAAGATAGTATAAAAGTATGAAAAATTTATAAATATAAATGTTGTTGTAAATATTTTCTGAAATAAAAATATGAAGAGATGAGAAAAAAATTATTTACTTAAATTTATTTTATTAATAAAATTAAATTATTATTTAGTGCCGAAATCAATTTATATTATTCATAATTAATTTGAAAATTTATTTTATTAAAAAATTTAATATTCCTAGATTGGCGCTAAAAAAATTGTAAGGATTAAAATATTATAAAAGTAAGAAAAATTTATAAATATAAATATTATTGTGAATCATTTGTGTAAGAAAAATATTAGATTGTAAAAAATTATTTAGTTAAATTTATTTTGTTAAAAAAATTAAAGTACTATTTAGTGGTGAAATAAATTTATATTATTCATAATTATTAAAATTTAGTTATTTAAAAAATTTAATATCGAGCATTGGAATAAAAAATTATAGGGATTAAAATAATATAAAAGTAGGAAAAATTTATAATTATAAAAGTTGGCGTGAATAGTTTTGTGTAGGCAAAATATTATTTAGTTAAATTTATATTATTCACAATTAATCTGAAATTTTTGTTATTTAAAAAATTTAATATCTACATATTGGTCAAGAAAAATTGTAGGGATTAAAATAGTATAAAAGTAGGAAAAGTTTATAAATATAAATGTTGTTGTGAATAGTTTGTGTGAAAAAAAATTAAGAGATGGAAAAAATTTTAGGAGATGGAAAAAAGTATTTAGTTTAATTTATTTTATTAAAAGGATTAAATTATTGTTTGGTAGTGAAGTAAATTTATGTTATTCATAATTAATCTGAAAATTTAGTTATTTCAAAATTTTAATATATATAGGGTGTTGGGGCAAAAAAATTGTAGGGACTAAAATAGTATAAAAGTAGGAAAAATTTATAAATATAAATTGTATTGTGAAGATTTCGTGTAGGAAAAATATTACAAGATTAGAAAAAAATTATTTAGTTAAATTTATTTTATTAAAAAATTAAAACATTGTTTAGTGGCGAAATAAAATTATATTATTCATAATTAATTCGATAATTTAGTTATTTAAAAAATTTAATATATATAGTGTGCTGTGACAAAAAAATTATAAGGATTCAAATAGTATAAAAGTGAAAAAAAATTTATAAATAAAAGTTGGTGTGAATATTTTGTGTTGGAAAAATATAAGGAGATGGGTAAAAATAATTTGGTTAAATTTATTTTATTAAAAAAGTTAAAGTATTGTTTAGTGGTGAAATAAATTTATATTATTCATAATTAATTTGAAAATCCAATTATTTAAAAAGTTAAATATGTGTTGGGATAAAAAATTTTAGAGAATAAAATAGTATAAAAGTATGAAAAATTTATAAATATAAATGTTGTTGTAAATATTTTCTGAAATAAAAATATGAAGAGATGAGAAAAAAATTATTTAGTTAAATTTATTTTATTAATAAAATTAAATTATTATTTAGTGCCAAAATTAATTTATATTATTCATAATTAATTTGAAAATTTATTTTATTAAAAAATTTAATATTCCTAGATTGGCGCTAAAAAATTTGTAAGGATTAAAATATTATAAAAGTAAGAAAAATTTAGAAATATAAATATTATTGTGAATCATTTGTGTAAGAAAAATATTAGATTGTAAAAAATTATTTAGTTAAATTTATTTTGTTAAAAAAATTAAAGTACTATTTAGTGGTGAAATAAATTTATATTATTCATAATTATTAAAATTTAGTTATTTAAAAAATTTAATATCGAGTATTGGAATAAAAAATTATAGGGATTAAAATAATATAAAAATAGAAAAAATTTATAATTATAAATGTTGGCGTGAATAGTTTTGTGTAGGCAAAATATTATTTAGTTAAATTTATATTATTCACAATTAATCTGAAATTTTTGTTATTTAAAAAATTTAATATCTACATATTGGTCGAGAAAAATTGTAGGGATTAAAATAGTATAAAAATAGGAAAAATTTATAAATATAAATGTTGTTGTGAATATTTTGTGTGGAAAAAAAATTAAGAGATGGGATAAAATTTTTAGGAGATGGAAAAAAGTATTTAGTTTAATTTATTTTATTAAAAGGATTAAAGTATTGTTTGGTAGTGAATAAATTTATGTTATTCATAATTAATCTGAAAATTTAGTTATTTTAAAAATTTAATATATATAGGGTGTTGGGACAAAAAATTGTAGGGACTAAAATAGTATAAAAGTAGAAAAAATTTATAAATATAAATTTTATTGTGAAGATTTTGTGTAGGAAAAATATTAGAAGATCAGAAAAGAATTATTTAGTTAAATTTATTTTATTAAAAAATTAAAGCATTGTTTAGTGGCGAAATAAAATTATATTATTCATAATTAATTCGATAATTTAGTTATTTAAAAAATTTAATATATATAGTGTGCTGTGACAAAAAAATTATAAGGATTCAAATAGTATAAAAGTGAAAAAAAATTTATAAATAAAAGTTGGTGTAAATATTTTGTGTTGGAAAAATATAAGGAGATGGGTAAAAATAATTTGGTTAAATTTATTTTATTAAAAAAATTAAAGTATTGTTTAGTGGTGAAATAAATTTATATTATTCATAATTAATTTGAAAATCCAATTATTTAAGAAGTTAAATATGTGTTGGGATAAAAAATTTTAGAGAATAAGATAGTATAAAAGTTTGAAAAATTTATAAATATAAATGTTGTTGTAAATATTTTCTGAAATCAAAATATTAAGAGATGAGAAAAAAATTATTTAGTTAAATTTATTTTATTAATAAAATTAAATTATTATTTAGTGCCGAAATCAATTTATATTATTCATAATTAATTTGAAAATTTATTTCATTAAAAAATTTAATATTCCTAGATTGGCAGAAAAAAAATTGTAAGGATTAAAATATTATAAAAGTAGGAAAAATTTATAAATATAAATGTTGTTGTGAATTATTTGTGTAAGAAAAATATTAGATTGTAAAAAATTAAAGTATTATTTAGTGGTGAAATAAATTTATATTATTTATAATTATTAAAATATAGTTATTTTAAATATTTAATATATATAGGGTGTTGGTATAAAAAATTTTGGGGACTAAAATAGTATAAAAGTAGCAAAAATTTATAAATATAAATTTTATTGTGAATATTTTGTGTAGGAAAAATATTAGAAGATGAGAAAAAAAATTATTTAGTTCAATTTATTTTATTAAAAAATCTAAAGTATTGTTTTGTGGCGAAATAAAATTATATTATTCATAATTAATATGATAATTTAGTTATTTAAAAAATTTAATATATATAGTGTGTTGGGATAAAAAATTATAAGGATTCAAATAGTATAAAAATGAGAAAAATTTATAAATATAAAAGCTGGTGTGAATATTTTGTATAGAAAAATATTAGCAGATGGAAAAAAAATTATTTAGTTAAATTTTTTTTATTAAAAAATTAAAGTATTGTTTAGTGGTAAAATAAATTTATATTATTTATAATTAATTTGAAAATATATTTATTTAAAAAATCAAATATGTGTTGGGACAAAAAATTTTAGAGAATAAGATAGTATAAAAGTATGAAAAATTTATAAATATAAATGTTGTTGTAAATATTTTGTGAAATAAAAATGTTAAGAGATGAGAAAAAATTATTTAGTTAAATTTATTCTATTAATAAAATTAAATTATTATTTAGTGCCGAAATAAATTTATATTATTTATAATTAATCTGAAAATTTATTTATTTAAAAAATTTAATATCCATAGGTTGGTGGCAAAAAAATTATAAGGATTAAAATATTATAAAAGTAGGAAAAATTTATAAATATAAATATTGTTGTGTATCATTTGTGTAAGAAATATATTAGATTGTAAAAAATTATTTAGTTAAATTTTTTTATTAAAAAAATTAAAGTATTGTTTAGTGGTAAAATAAATTTATATTATTTATAATTAATTTGAAAATTCATTTATTTAAAAAATTAAATATGTGTTGAGACAAAAAAAAATTAGAGAATAAGATAGTATAAAAGTACGAAAAATTTATAAATATAAATGTTGTTGTAAATATTTTGTGAAATAAAAATGTTAAGAGATTGAGAAAAAATTATTTAGCTAAATTTATTCTATTAATAAAATTAAATTATTATTTATTTCCGAAATAAATTTATATTATTCATAATTAATCTGAAAATTTATTTATTTAAAAAATTTAATATCCATAGGTTGGTGGAAAAAAATTATAAGGATTAAAATATTATAAAAGTAGGAAAAATTTATAAATATAAATATTGTTGTGAAACATTTGTGTAAGAAAAATATTAGATTATAAAAAATTATTTAGTTAAATTTATTTTATTAAAAAAATATATTATTGTTTAGTGGTGAAAAAAATTTATATTATTCATAATTATGAAAATTTAGTTATTTAAAAATTCTAATATCGAGTGTTGGTATAAAAAATTGTAGGGATTAAAATAGTATAAAAGTAGAAAAATTTATAAATATAAATATTGTTGTGAATATTTTGTGTAGGAAAAAAATTAAGAGATGGGAAAAAATTATTAGGAAATGGAAAAAATATTTAATTTAATTTATTTTATTAAAAGAATTAAAGTATTATTTAGTGGTGAAATAAATTTATGTTATTCATAATTATGAAAATTTAGTTATTTAAAAATTTTAATATCGGGTGTTGGGATAAAAAATTGTAGCGATTAAAATAATATAAAAGTAGAAAAATTTATAAATATAAATGTTGTGCAGTTTTTGTGTAGGAAAAAAATTTAAGAGATGGGAAAAATTATTGAAAGATGAAAAATAATATTTAGTTTAATTTATTTTATTAAAAGGATTAAAGTATTGTTTAGTAATGAAATAAATTTATGTTATTGGTAATTAATCTGAAAATTTAATTACTTTAAAAATTTAATATATATAGGGTGTTGGGATAAAAAATATAAGGACTAAAATAATATAAAAGTAGGAAAATTTTATAAATATAAATTTTATTGTGAATATTTTGTGTTGGAAAATATTAGAATATGAGAAAAATTATTTAGTTAAATTTATTTTATTAAAAAATTAAAGTATTGTTTTGTGGCAAAATAAAATTATATTATTTATAATTAATTCGATAATTTAGTTATTTAAAAAATTTAATATATATACTGTGCTGGAACAAAAAAAAATTATAAGGATTCAAATAGTATAAAGTGGAGAAAATTTATAAATATAAAAGTTGGTGTGAATATTTTGTGTTGGAAAAATATTAGGAGATGAGAAAAAATAATTTAGTTAAATTTATTTTATTAAAAAATTAAAGTATTGTTTAGTGGTGAAATAAATTTATATTATTCATAATTAATTTGAAAATTCAATTATTTAAAAAATTAAATATGTGTTGGGACAAAAAAATTTTAGAGAATAAGACAGTATAAAAGTACAAAAAATTTAAAAATATAAATGTTTGTAAATTTTTTTGAAATAAAAATATTAAGAGATGAGAAAAAATTATATAGTTAAACTTATTTTATTACTAAAATTAAATTATTATTTAGTGCTGAAATAAATTTATATTATTTATAATTAATTTGAAATTTTAATTATTTAAAATTTTAATATCCATAAGTTGATGGAAAAAATTATAAGGATTAAAATATTATAAAAGTAGAAAAAAAATTTATAAATATAAATGTTGTTTAATTCTTTTGTGTTAGAAAAATATTAGATTGTAAAAAATTATTTAGTTAAATTTATTTTATTAAAAAATTAAATTATTTATTAGTAGTGAAATAATTTTATATTATTCATAATTAATCCTAGAATTTAATTATTTGAAAATTTTAATATATATAGTGTGTTTGGAAAAAATTATAAGGATTGAAATAGTATAAAAGTTGGTGTGAATATTTTGTGTACGAAAAATATTATTTAGTTTAATTTATTTTATTAAAAAATTAAAATATGGTTTAGTAGTGAAATAAATTTATATTATTCATAATTAATTTGAAATTTTAATTATTTAAAAAATTTAATTTCCATAGGTTGGTGGAAAGAAATTTTAGGGATTAAAATAGTATAAAAGTAGGAAAAATTTATAAATATAAATGTTGTTTCGAATATTTTCAAAAGGAAAAATATTAGGAGAAAGAGAAAAAAAAATTATTTAGTTAAATATATTTTATTAAAAAAATTAAAGTATTATTTATTGGTGAAATAAATTTATATTATTCATAATTAATATGAGAATTTAGTTATTTAAAAAATTTAAAATGTATAGTGTTGGGACGAAAAAATTGTAAGGATTGAAATAGTATAAAAGTAGGAAAAATTTATAAATATAAATTTTATTGTGAATATTTTGTGTAGGAAAAATATTAGAAGATGAGAAAAAATTATTTAATTTTATTTATTTTATTAAAAAATTAAAATATGGTTTAGTAGTGAAATAAATTTATATTATTCATAATTAATTTAAAATTTTAATTATTTAAAAAATTTAATTTCTATAGGTTAGTGGAAAGAAATTTTAGGGATTATATTTTATGACATAATAAATGATAAGAAAATTTGAAAAATAAGAAAAAAAAAATAAAAAAGCTTACCTTCAACGTATGTAAAATTTTCAAATAAATGGCTCAATGGCAAATTCAAATTTCACATACAAATAATTGTAAATTTACACATTAAAATTTAAGAACTAATGAGAAATTTTATCAAATAAAAAATTAAACTCATATAAAATTATAAATTTTTTTTTTATAAAAAAATTCAACATGAATGTAAGCAAAGATGAATGGAAATTTTAAATTATATATACAAATAATTTGTATATAAATTTTAAGGACTAAAAGAAAAATTTTATATAAAAATATTTATAAATTTATACATAAAAATCTAAGGAGTAGTTGAGAAATTTTACTAAATGAAAAATTAAACTCATACAAAATTATAGAAGAATTTTAAAAAAAAGTTCAACTTTAATGTAAGCTAAGATGAATGGAAAACTTAAATTATATATAAAAATAATTAGTATATAAATTTTAAAGACTAAAAAAAAATTTAGATAAAAATTATTGTATATTTATACATCAAAATATAAGAATTAAAAGAGAAATTTTATTAAATAAAAAAATAAAATCACACATGATTATATAAAAATTTAAAATAAATAAACATAAAAATTTAATATAAATATGAACTGAAATGAGTAAAAAATTTAAATTATATATATAAATAATTAATATATATATTTTAGAGATTAAAAGAAACTTCTATCTATTTCTCCTTCAAAACTCACAAACACGAATCGAATTTACCTCTTTTTGCTATGTTATATATATATATATATATATATATAGGGGTGTGCATCGGTGGTTCAGTTCGATACCGAATTGAATCTGCCAAAACCGATTTAACCGAATTTTTTCAAATTGTAGACTGAATCGAACCAAATAAGATAAAAAACTGAATCGAACCGAACCGAATTGGTTTGGTTCAGTTCGGTTCGAAATCAGTTTTTGATCTTTTCTCTAATTTCATTGAAGTATACTATAATTTGGGCATAATAAGAATTGATTTGAATCTAATCCAATCAATTAATCATAAATCCAAATTAATCAACATCTTTTAACCTAATATACTTAATCAAATATAATAGTTAAATTATAAAATAATTCAAACAGTATCAAAATATAACAGTAAGTAATTTACCACGATTGTGTAAGGGAGAGATGCGAGCGACGGCCATCAAGGAGAGATTCAAGCCGCGAGCGACAGCCATGAGAGAGAGAAGCAAGCCGCGAGCGACAGCTGTGAGAGAGAGATGCGAGCCGCGAGCCGTGAGCGATGGCCATGAGAGAGAGACGCGAAGGATGGAGAGAAGAGACTATGGCTTTGGCAAGTGGGTGGGTGGGTGGCTATGGCTGCGGGACTAAAGACGCGAAGGATGGAGAGAAGATACTCTGGCTGGCTTTGGCGAGTGGGTGGGTGGGTGGGTGGCTGCGGGACTGGCGACTGGGTGGGTGGATGGCCATGGCTGTGGGACTGAACTGAAGGACGAGAACGGAGAAGGGACGAGAATGGTGAGGAGTCTCGCGGCCATTTGAGACTGAGGTTTGAGAGAGAGGGAGGTAGGCGGGAACTTGGAAAGTGCCGATTGCCAAAGTGATGTAATAATCCTATCATGCAGCGTTTAAAGCTAATTCGATCGGTTCGGTTCGACCGAATTATTTTGTCTCCAAAATCAAACCGAACCGATTTTATTTTAAAATCGAACTAAATTATTAAATTAAATCGGTTCGGTTGGTTATTTCGGTTCTAACCGAACAGTACTCACCCCTATAGAAAAAAAAGTTCATGTTTGATGACCACTGGGTTTCTTCGCCCCGGTCTAAGGCCAAGCCCATTAGGGCAGCCCATAATCTGAAGGCTTCTAAGCGTCCTCCAAGAACCAGGTCTAGCCCACTCAAGCTCAAAGACCGAGCTCCAGTCAATTTCTTCAATCAGGCCGGCCCAGCTTTTCCGGCCCAATGAACAGATTCCCTCTGGGCCTAGTCTTAACCTTATCTTTCGGCCCAGCTCGGAACCAGGAAGGAATTCAGCCCATTCGTCTTGTGGGACCATCCGCATGCACGCCCGGGGAGAATCAGGGGCCGTTACGCATGGGGCAACGATCTGATTTCCTCGTACGTCCATATCAACATAACAGGGACAGGTGGCCCAATGACACACATTCTGGTACACGTCACTAGCGGACAAAAGGAAACATAAAAAAGGAGAAATATTCTCCTCCAGGGATAGGCTTTTTCCAGTTTTACAGAATCCTTGTAAAACCCTATTTTCTGGGTTTACTGGAGAGCAATTCTGCAGCTGAAATCTCCCACAGCTGATTCACCTTGCCCAGACCCATACAACCTTTCTCCTCTAATTACTGGCAACGTGCATCAACCAGGCCGGAGATTCTCTTCGCGCAATCAATAATATGTTGTGAGGCACACGACCAACGCTCACCAGTGAGGGACACTCTCATGAGAAGCACGACTAGACTTGCTCCAAAAAGTCGAAGGTTCCCGGTCGAGAGCTCTCGTCCAACAGTGACAAGCTATGTGATTTGGCTAGGTGCACGAATTCCAACTAGCGACAAGGCATTCTTTCTGGTGACACACTCGACCGGCTCCTCCCAGCACGGCCAGCTCCTCCTTTTGCGATCAGCTTCCCCACCTGCGATCAACACAAGATTCTTGTATAGATCTGAAATTTTCATTGATGGTGTTATAATTCTTATTTACTAAAATTGTGTTTATAAATCTAATTAATTAATTATAATTCTGATTAAAATTCCCTAATTTTGTTCTAAATATTGACTAATATTTGACATAAATCAGAAAATGCAGCAGAGAGAAGCTTTTGTACAAACTCGCTGTTTTAAAGCTTAATGGAGGAATGGGAAGACAATGGGCTGCACTAGACCCAAGTAACATCCTTGTTGAAATGTTTATGTTGTTTCTCACTTGCAATCATAGTTAATTTATGTGATTTCTTTTGGGTTATATAGGTTTGTTTTTGAAGTTCGTAATGGATTGACATTCCTTGATCTTATTGTCATCCAAATTGAGGTTTTTGTTATTCTTCTTTTTTCCTTCAACTTTGATTTTTCATTTTCCTTTTTTCATTCTTCTTTAACTAACTTTAGGGTTATTGTAGAATCTGAATTCTAAATATAGGTGTAATGTTCCCTTTCTTTTAATGAACTCCTTCATCACTAATGATGATACGCAAAAGGTGCCAGATTGTGATTACTTCAATTCTTATTAGTATTTTTTTTCTTACTAGACGTAACCTACTTAGATTATAGAGAAGTACTCAAAATCAGACATTGACATTCATACTTTAAAATCAGTATGTACTTCTATATTGCTTGATCATGTTACTAAAAAAAGTAAGCATAAATTTATCTCTTTCCTTATGCAGAGCCAATATCCTCCTCTGGTTGTTGAGGATTTTACTCCATTGCCAAGCAACAGGCAGACCGGTAAGGATGGATGGTATAGTCTATAAACTTATTATCAATGACTTCACAGTGTCTGATACATGCTACAGTTTTCTACATATCGATCAGATCCTTTATGAAGCAAATTGTTTGAAACACTTATTATCATTGACATTCTATCTTTTTTACAACATAAACTATCTAATTGTCTGCTATCATAAAATTTTGAAGTCCATCTCCTGTAGAACACAAAAGCATCTGATGAAAAGCTCTTTTATGCTCCTTTGATTTGGATCTAGAAAATCTAATGAAAAGCTCTCCTATTAACTTGTGATTTAAAGTCCATAGACCTTTATAATCTATCTCACTCTCCTATCCCGTGCAGAGCAAGGAATACATATTTATTACCAACTCAGATAACCTTGGTGCTATAATTGATTTGAGTATCCTGAATTTAGATCTCAATTTACCTACAAGGCCTTTTAGTTTTCTGGCTACTCGTCTTAATGATGAAAATGTTTGAATTGAAGTATTTTAAGTAATTTCCCTTGACTTAATGCTATAGAAATCTTAAATCATTTGATTAGAAACAAGAATGAATACTGCATGGAGGTACAAAAATTTGAATTTAGTCAATTGATTCTATTATGGCTTCAAATATGTTCTCTTATATTTTTACTCTTTTCCAAGGGTCACTGAATACCGTAGCTGATGTAAAGGGTGGTACTCTCATCTCCTATGAAGGAAAGGTTCAGCTATATATTTATTGCAACATACTTTTCTTTCGACAGCAATGAGCATAGATCTTCAAAATATCATATTATGGTATACTAAGAATCAATCAAATACTAGTCTCATAAATACTGCTTCATTTTGCAAAGTTTTTTATGTTTCAACTTCATTTGATGTGTCCTGGAAATATTTGCAAACCCAAATTTTTTCACATCTAAGTTTAGGATCTCCACCTCTTAAATCAAATTTTGCACAAGGTGTAAGAATCTAGCTCTCTTGCTTTGCTTCTTGTTTGTATTCACACTGCAATTCCCTTTTTACAAATCATAAAATTTCAATTTTTTACTCTCGCAAATATTAAAGTAATCCTTTAGAAATAATTTATTCTTTAGAATGTAGACTAATAACCTTATAAAGTTTGTGCCCTCGTTTTATAAATTAGACTTTTCATTAACTTTCTTTAAGGAGCAATTTGATTGATTGAAAATATGTTTTTGAATTGGATTGGAATTAGATGACTTGAAAGAGCTAGCTTTACGATCCTTGGTTGGGCACCTCCTTAAGGTGAGCTTGTTCTATTTTTATCCCATAATAACTGCTAAAAGACCATAAATGATAGCTTGTATTGCTGTTGAATCTCTATTTATTTTGGTTGAATTTTGAGGTTCATGCACGATATCATGCTTTACTTATAATTTATTGATGTGGATTATTCTCTTTATTAATATATAATTTTTTTGGACATGCTATTAAATAATACAGTTGGTACAAAATACAATTTTGTGGAGAAAATATTTTAATTTTTGAAAATTGATGAAAAATACAGAAAATTGATTTAGAAATATTGTTATGTAATTTTAAGATGGGATATATATTATTTTTATAAACATCAGTCATGTTGTGTTACTAGATATTGTTTGTTGATAATATTGTTATTGAATGTTGTATTAATAATTTTGGAGAAATAATATCAAAAATATATAAAAATAGAGGAAATATTAATAAAAAAATTTCCATTTGTGAAGAAATATCACTGTTTAATGACAAACTTAGGAATTAGAGTCAGAATTATGATATATCCGTGATGGAAAAATGACGAAACATTTGTGTGATAATTTTACATTAGCTCATTTTGCATCATCTTCTAAACTTATGATATCTTTAAACTAGTTTCAAACGCTACTAGATGATTGGACAAATTTGTAATGGATTTGCAATGGATTAAATGAAAAGTTTACAATTAGAAAAGTAAACTGTAATTTAGAGACAGGTTATAAAATCTGATGAAATCAACAATAACGGATTTTTAGTATCTGTCACTGAAAGCTTTATTGACAAAATTTTAGCTTTCGACGATAAAAAAAAAAATCATTGTTGATATCTTATTTTATTGTAGTGATAAAATAGCAAGTGATTTTCAAGTGATTTTCAACTAAGAGCATCTGTTGCGGTATTGAATTTTGTAATCATGATCAATAAGCAGCTCTACCTAAGATTTAACTTTTGTAATCATGATCAGTAAGCAGCTCTACCTAAGATTTAACTCTCTCTGACTTAAAATGTACGGTAGACTTTTATAATATGTGAAATCTCACATTTTACCCTATAAAGATAATACCTTTACATCTTGAGTGTAAGAAGTCAAAGTTGCCATTTGTAAATCATGTGTATGGTAATTCAACTCATGCTTCTTCAGTTATCTAAAAGCATAAGCATTATCTTATCATTCTATATCAACACACAACCTAATTTCTAAAATTCTCATTACTCATAGACATAGCTAATACCGAAAGTCAAAGTTGCCCATATGTAGTCTTAAAAGCTGTCATAGACACATTTTGATGCGGAATCCAGGATCAACATGTGATTAAAAATTTCGTCGCACAACTTGATAAAGAACAAAGCAAAGATATCTTTCAGAAGGTATAATGAAGCGAAGATTGCTCTACCACACTCCTAACTAACCAATGTGATTAGAAACATAGATAATCAAGCGATTCCAGCTTCGAGAACGCCACAAGAAATTCTTAAGCATGGAGAAGATCCATATTAGAACGCCACAAGGTTAAACCTTGATAAATTGCTAAATAATGGAGAAGAACCAAAATATTGTTCATAAAATCATCTTTTCCATTGGTTTCCTTGTGGCTGCCACCTTAAGGGTGTTTTCATAGCCTTCAAACCCTAATTCTAGTCAAATAGTTAAACTTGAATTATATTAAAGATCATTTTTCCTAAATTATCTTGGAGAAATCTTCTTCTTAAATGGACTGTACGGATTTTGATTTAATATAGACCAAATTAATTTAAAACAAATCACACAAAAAATTAAAATACCAAAATAACAAAATTGATCTAAATGCAATTTGGCCATACATGTATTACGCGATCTGAAATTGTATTGTGCGTCTACATGTATTGAAGAGTGTTGCTTATTTTCTTATTCTCCCATGCTTCCTAAATATAGTTCTCATCATGTAAGCCTTGAATTAAGCGATGGTAGCTTGATTTGTCATGATTTAGAGTTTTCCATTTTAAATCTTTGAAGCATCGTGTCATTTCTTTGCTCGTATCATTCTCTCCTTCTTCAAAAAGATTCGTCCTTAAATCTTCAACCATAATAACAAGAAAAGAATCGATATCATGGAATCCTCTTTGAATTCAGTATGACATTTTACAAATGAAGCACTAAACTTTGACATCTCTCTTTTTTTTTTAAATCAAATAATTGAAATGATTTTTTTTTCTTTACTCTTTTTTTATCACACTTTTTTTAAAAAAATCTCACACTGAAATAATTTTTTTTCTTTGTTTTTTTCTTCTTTTCTTTTTTTGTAAGAGAAACTATAAGATAAAATGAAATAAAGAAAATAATAAGATAGAGTAAAAAAATAAATAAAAAACTTACGAAATAAATAAATATAGATAAATAGGAATTTATCTATCACCGTGCTCTGATAACAACTGATGCAGAACCCAGGATCAACTTGTAATAAAAAACACCGTTACACAACTTGATAAAAAACAAGATAAAGATATCCTCCAGAAGGTTGTTCTACTACACCTCTAACCAACCAATATAATTAGAAACATAGATAATCAAGCGATTTCAGCTTCAAGAACGCCACAATAAATTCTTGATAAGTTAACTAAGCATGGAAAAGATCTATATTAGAACGTCACAAGATTAAATCTTGATAAGTTGCTAAATAATGGAGAAAAATCGAAATATTGTTCATAAAATCATCTTTCCATTAGCTTCCTTGTGGCTACCATCTTAAGGTGTTTTTATAGCTTTCAAATCCTAATTTTTAATATAGGAAGGTGTAATTACAATATAGGAAAGGTATCTAGTCAAATAGTCAAACCTGAATTACATTAAATATCATTTTTCCTAAATTATCTTGAAGAAATATTCTTCCTAAATCGGCTGCACGAATTTTAGTTTAATATAGACCATATTAATTTAAAACAAATCACACAAAATACTAAAATACTAAAATAACAAAATTGGCCTAAATGTAATTTGGCCATACATGCATTACGCGATCTGAAATTGTATTGCGCGTCTACATGTATTGAAGAGTGTGTTGCTTATTTTCTTATTCTCCCATACTTCCCAAATATAGTTATCATCTTGTAAACCTTGAATTAAGCGATGGTAACTTGATTTGTCATGATTTAGAGTTTTCCATTTTAAATCTTTGAAGTATCGTACCATTTCTTTGCTCGTATCACATCTTCTTTTCTAATTTTCAACTGATGATACTCGAATATCAAATCTATTTTAAAGAATCAATCAGCTCTTGCTAGTTGGTTAGACAGATCATTAATCTTAAGTAAATGATATTTTTTATTATTAATTGTGACTTTATTCAACTGTTTGTAGTCAATATAAAGTCTCAATGATCTATTTTTTTTCACTAACAACACTAGAATACCCCAAGATGAGATACCGAATAAGATGTAATTATTATTTACTAACTCTCGCAATTGTTCTTTCAACTCTTTCAATTGGACAGGTGCCATCCTATAGGAAGGGATAAAAAGGGGCTGACACCTAGCAACACTTTAAATTCAAATTCTATTTCCCTATTATATGGTAATCTTGGCAAATCCTCGGGGAAAATATCTAAAAACTCGGTAATCATATGCATTGAAGCTGATTTTTTGATTGGACTTTCAAGCTCTTTAACATGAGTAAGAAATCATTGACAATCCTTTCTAAGCAACATATGAGCTTGTAAAGAAGATATCAACCCTCTAGACATACTTGACTTGTCCCCTTAAAAGACGACCTTTGATTTATTATGTCTCTTGAACCTGACTATATTATCTCTATAGTATAAGGTAGCACCATGAGTAGATAGCCAATCCATTTTTAGAATAATATCAAAATTAATCAACTCTAAAACTACAAAGCCAACCGGAAGTCAACAAAATTTATATACTGTCTCTATCAAAGATATATCACACTTGTGCCCACTGACCCAAATATGATACTCAAGCCTAGAAGTCAACAAACTCAATCTATTTATAACACTTAGAGAAATGAAAGAATGAGAGGCACAAAATGAGACTATCGACTTATTTGCTGATTTTAGCTGATTCTAGGGATGTGATTTTATTTGAAGAATCCTTAATTATCTCTGTAATTATTATTTAATTATTTACTTTCTGTTTAAATATAATTGTTTGTGTATAAATAGTCATAGAAACCAATTGTAAAGATCAACAGTAAAATATAAGAATACTATGAACTTCCCCAAAATTCTTCTAAACTTCCTCAAAATTCTTCATAGTATCAGAACTTTTTCTTGATTTTAGGATTTAAATCAAAATTTTCCTCTTTAGGGTTTCAAAACCCTAAATCCACCTTTTTGGTACTAACCTATTTAGGAGCATTTTTACCTCTTACTGTTGGCATCAGGGGAATCGCCGGACCGTCACCGGTCTGATCGCCAGCTCCAACGCTGGAAAAGTCCACGCGTGAGACTCATGCGCCTTCCCTTCCCGACGCGTGATATATCACTTGAATAAAATAACTATATTTATATTTATAAAATTTTCCTATTTTATACTATTTTAATCCTGTAATTTTTTTGTCAACACCCATATATATTAAATTTTTTAAATAACTAAATTTTTAGATTAATTATGAATAATATAAATTTATTTCACCACTAAATAATATTTTAATTTTTTTAATAAAATAAATTTAATTAAATAATTTTTTCATCTCCTAATATTTTTAACACAAAGTATTCACAACAACCTTTATATTTATAAATTTTTTCTATACTTATACTATTTTAATCTCTACAATTTTTTGTTCCACCAACCTATAGATATTAAAATTTTTAAATTACTAAAATTTCAGATTTAATATAAATTTATTTCACCACTAAACAATACTTTAATTTTTTTAATAAAATAAATTTAACTAAATAATTTTTTCTCTATCTCCTAATATTTTTCTTACACAAAATATTCACACCAATTTTTATATTTATAAATTTTTTTTACTTTTATACTATTTTAATCCTTATAATTTTTTTCCCAACACACTATATATACTAAATTTTTTAAATAACTAAATTTTCTGATTAATTATGAATAATATAAATTTATTTCACCACCAAACAATACTTTAATTTTTTTAATAAAATAAATTTAATTAAATAATTTTTTTCTCATCTCCTACACAAAATATTCACAATAAAATTTAAATTTATAAATTTTTCATAATTTGATATTATTTTAGTCCCACTATTTTTTTACTCTAACCCTGTATAAATATTAAATTCTTTAAATAACTAAATTTTTAGATTAATTATAAATAATATAAATTTATTTTATCACTAAACAATACTTTGATTTTTTAAATAAAATAAATTTAATAATTTTTTCCTATCTCCTAATATTTTTCCTAAACAAAAAATTCACAACAATATTTATATTTATAAATTTTTTTCACTTTTATATAATTTTAATTCATATTATTTTTTTATCTCAACACTCTATAGATATTAAATTTACTAAATAACTAAATTTTCAGATTAATTATGAATAATATAAATTTATTTTATCACTAGACAATACTTTGATTTTTTTTAATAAATAAATTTAAGTGAATAATTTATTTTCCTATCTCCTAATATTTTTCCTAAACAAAAAATTCACAAAAATATTTATATTTATAAATTTTTTTCTACTTTTATTCTATTTTAATCACAATTTTTTGCCACAACACTCCATATATATTAAATTTTTAAATAAATAAATTTTTAGATTAATTATGAATAATATAAATTTATTTTACTATTAAACAATAATTTAATTTTTTTAAAAATAAATTTAACTAAATAATTTTTCCTATCTCCTAATATTTTTTCTACACAAAATATTTACACTTAGCATTTATATTTATAAACTTTTCCTATTTTTATATTATTTCAATCCTTATAATTTTTTACCAGCACACTATATATATTAAATTATTAAAGTATTTAAATAACTAAATTCTAGTATTAATTATAAATAATATAAATTTATTTCACCACTAAACAATACTATAATATTTTTAATAAAATAAATTTAACTAATTAATTTTTTTTCCATTTTCTAATATTTTTCCAACACAAAATATTCACAGTAAAATTTATATTTATAAATTTCTTACTCTTATACTATTTTAGTCCCTACAATTTTTTTTTCCAACACACTATAAATATTAAATTTTTAAATAACTAAAATTTCAGATTAATTATGAATAATATAAATTTATTTCCCCACTAATCAATGCTTTAATTTTTTTGATAAAATAAATTTAACTAAATGATTTTTTACCCATCTTCTAATATTTTTCCTACACAAAATATTTACAATAACATTTATATTTATAAATTTTTTCTGCTTTTTTATAATATTTTAATCCTACAATTTTTTGTTACAACACCCTATGGATATTCAATTTTTTAAATAACTAAATTTTCAGATTAATTATAAATAATATAAATTTATTTTACCACTAAACAATACTTTAATTTTTTAATAAAATAAATTTAACTAAATAATTTTTTTTCCATATCTTAATTTTTCCTATTTATAAATTTTTTTTCTACTTTTATACTATTTTAATCCCTACAATTTTTTGTCCTAGCACCCTATAGATATTCAATTTTTTTAAATAACTAAATTTTCATATTAATTATGAATAATATAAATTTATTTCACTACTAAACGATACTTTAATTTTTTTAATAAAATAAATTTAACTAAATAGTTTTTTTCCCATCTCCCAATATGTTTCCTATACAGAATATTCACACCAACTTTTATATTTATAAATTTTTTCTACTTTTATACTATTTCAATCTTTATAATTTTTTTATCCCAACACACTATATATTAATTTTTTTAAATATATAAATTTTCAGATTAATTATGAATAACATCAATTTATTTAACCACTAAACAATACTTTAATCTTTATAATAAAATAAAATAAAATAAATATTAGTTTTTCATCTCCTAATAATTTTTTCCCATCTCTTAATTTTTTTTCTACACAAAATATTCACATCAACATTTATATTTATAAATTTTTCTACTTTTATACTATTTTAATCCTTTCAATTTTTTATCCCAACGTTCGATATTAAATTTTTTAAATAACTAAATTTTTATAATTATGAATAATATAAATTTATTTCACCACTAAACAATATTTTAATTTTTTAATAAAGTTAATTTAACTAAATAAATTTTTTCTTCTCCTAATATTTTTGCTCACAAAATATTCACAATAGCATTTATATTTATAAAATTTTCCTACTCTTATACTATTTTAAACCTACAATTTTTTTCCATCAACCTATAGATTTTAAATTTTTTAAATAACTAAAATTTCAGATTAATTATGAATATTATAAATTTATCTCACAACTAAACTATACTTTAATTTTTTAATATAATAAATTTAACTAAATAATATTTTCCCATCTCCTAATATTTTGTCTACACAAATTATTCACACCAAAATTTATATTTATAAAATTTTTCTACTTTTACACTATTTCAATCTTTATAATTTTTTTGTCCCAACACACTATATATATTAAATTTTTTAAATAACTCAATTCTCGGATTAATTATGAATAATATAAATTTATTTCACCATTAAATAATATTTTAATTTTTTAATAAAATAAAATTAACTAAATAATTTTTTTTTCTCTTCTGCTAATATTTTTCCTTCATAAAATATTCGCAACAACATTTAGATTTATAAATTTTTCCTACTTTTATACTATTTTAGATCCTAAAATTTTTTGTCCCAACACTCTATATATATTAAATTTTTTAAATAACTAAATTTTCTTATTAATTATGAATAACATAAATTTATTTAACCACTACACAATACTTTAATCTTTTTAATAAAAATAAATTAAACTAAATATTATTTTTCCATCTCCTAATAATTTTTTCCCATCTCTTAATTTTTTTCCTATACAAAATATTCACAACAACATTTATATTTATAAATTTTTCTACTTTTATACTATTTTAATCCCTACAATTTTTCATCCCAACGCCCGATATTAAATTTTTTAAATAACTAAATTTTCATAATTATGAATAATATAAATTTATTTCACCACTAAACAATATTTTAATTTTTTTAATAAAATAAATTTAATTAAATAATTTTTTTCTTGTCTCCTAATATTTTTCCTTCAGAAAATATTCACAACATTTATATTTATAATTTTTTCCTACTTTTATACTATTTTAATCCCTACAATTTTTTTCCACCAACCTATAGATATTAAATTTTTTAAGTAATTAAAATTTCAGATTAATTATGAATAATATAAATTTATTTCAACAGACATGGGATCCTCTTCGAATTCAGTTTAACATTTCGCGAATAAAACACTAAACTTTGATATCTCTCCTCTTTTTTTCTTTTTTTATTTAAATCAAACAACCAAAACGATTTTTTTCATTCTTTTTTTATCTCTTTTTTAAAAAAAAACTCACACTACTAAAATAAAAAAAATTTCTTCTTTTTTTTATATAAATATAATTGAAAATTTTTTTCTTATTTTTTTGGAGAGAAACTATAAGATAAACTGAAATAAAAAAAATAAGATAGAGTAAAAAAAATTAAAAAAAAACTTATGAAATAAATAAATATAAATAAATAGGAATTTATCTATCACCGTGCTTTGATACCAACAGATGCGGAACCCAGGATCAACATGCGATAAAAAAATTTCATTACACAACTTGACAAAGAACAAGATAAAGATATCTTCCTAAAGGTTGCTATTCTACACCCCTAACCAACTAATGTGATTAGAAATATAGATAATCAAACGAAAGTTGCTCTACTACACCTAACCAACCAATGTGATTAGAAACATAGATAATCAAGCGAAGGTTGCTCTACCACACCCCTAACCAACCAATGTGCAATGATACAAACAAGGAAATGATACGATGTTTCAAAGATTTAAAATGGAAAACTCCAAATTATGCCAAATCAAGTTACCATCGCTTAATTCAAGACTTACGAGATGAGAACTATATTTGGGAAGTATGGGAGAATAAGGAAACAAGTCACACTCTCTTCAACACATGTGGACTCACAACACAGTTTCAGATCGCGTAATGCATATATGGCCAAATTGCATTTAAGCCAGTTTTATTATTTTGATATTTTAGTATTTTGTGGGATTTGTTTTAAATTAATTTGACCTATATTAGAAGCCAAATTCGTGCAGCCCATTTGGGAAGGAGATTTCTGCAAGATAATTTAAATGATCTTTAATGTAATCCAGGTTTGACTATTTGACTAGATACCCTTCCTATATTGTAATTACACCTTCCTACAATAGGATTAGGGTTTTGAAGGCTATAAAAATACTCTTAAGGTGACAGCCACAATTAGCCAACGAATGAAGATGATGTTATAAACAATATTTTGGTTCTTCTCCATTATTTAGCAACTTATCAAGGTTTAACCTTGTGGCGTTCTAATATGGATCTCCATGCTTAGTTAACTTATCAAGAATTTCTTGTGGCGTTCTCGAAGCTGGAATCTCTTAATTATCTATGTTTCTAATCACATTGGTTAGTTCGAGATTTAGTAGAGCAACCTTTTGGAAGATATCTTTGTCTTGTTCTTTGTCAAGTTGTGTGACGGGGTTTTTGATCACATGTTGGTCCTGGGTTCCGCATCTGTAACGACCCGAAAATCCGGACCGTTACCGGCGCTAGGATCCAGATCGGCATAAGGCCGCCGGGACCCGTAGCAAGCCTACTAAGCATCCTGTACAGCTGGTATAATCCCAAACATGATAAAACATTTCCATAAAAAAAACATTTAAAACTTTACCTTTAACCAGCTTGACCTGTGTATGCACTATGACTGAACTCATAGAACCCCTAGGGTCAGCATACCCTATGTCAAACTCGATCCAACACATACATCAATATAAAAATAAAGCTCATGTACAAAGGGATTATCCAACTCGGGCCAAGCACAAAACTATAACTCTGAACATAATACATAATACCATTTGCAATACAACCCTTTTACATCATTACATAACTTTACATTACATCATGTCCACTACTATTCTATTACACATCACAACCATATCCATAGCTTGGTGACTTCTTGAACTAACTCTGACCCTGCATACCTGGGATTAGGGGAGAGGGGTGAGCTATAAAGCCCAGTGAGCAGAACTAAAATAAAAACAGTTCATTTTAACGTATGCTATCATGAAATGCATCACATCATAAACATATCACATCAAGGATGAATTTATCACCCATAGCCCTCTACATATCATAATATGTCCAACTATACCAGGGGCGATGAGGCCACACCTAGTATTCGCTTACTTATCTCATATCATAACATGTCCAACTACATCAGGGGGCGATTAGGCCTCACCTAGTGTTCGTTTACATTTAACATAGTGCCAAGGGCGATCTGGTCTTTCTATCTCATATCATACCATGGCATATCATATCATATCATATCGTACTAAGGGCTAGAGGATCATTCAAGATTCATCCACATCAACAACATATTATGCAATGCATCATATTCGTGAATACTAGTGCAATACAACCAACTACATATCATGGCATTTTATGATGCATGAACATGCTTAACATTTGATTTATTTTAAACCATAAGGTTCAGTTCCACTCACCTTTGACTAGCTCGGGGCCGACTATGAAACGGCTGACACTGCTAAACACCTCGGTTCCTCGGGTCCAATCCTACACAGGTGGACTTCAGTGAGGTGCCAAACATATTCTAAACAACTCATAAACAACTCCCCAAAAACCCCCTAAAACATCAAAGAAACATGCATACAGAACACTCATGAAAGGGCTGGACAGGGCACTTTCGGCGGCCGAAGGTCCCTTCCAGAGACGAAAGTCATGCAGGTTCAGGGGCGCCTTCGGCGGCCGAACCCTCACTCTAAAGACGAAAGTCAGGCACTTTCGGCGGCCGAACATCACCTTCGGCGGTCGAAAGTCTGCTTCAGCTCCGAAACACAACTTTCGGGGGCAAGGTTTGGCGGCCAATCCATGCATCCATAGGCAGGTTCGGCGGCCGAAACCACCTTCGGCGGCCGAACCTGAGTTCTTCTAGAACTCAGCCCTTGTGCATACAAGCCTCCCAACCCCTCCAAAACAAGCATCCAACCTCATAAAACATGCATAAACTTCTCAAAGTCAAGCATAAACCCTTAGTCATGCATAAAGGAGCTTAACAACTAGATTAAACTCCAAAAACAACATCGAAGCATACTTGGATAGCTTATGACCCACATAGGCCAAAACCATCAAAATAACCCATAATCTCACTTGCTCTTTCCCAATCATGCATACACTCTCCCACATGCATAAACTAGCTTAAACCTTACACATAACATCACATAAACACACATTAGGCACAAAACCCACATAAACCCTAACATGCATATCTACCCATACTCAACCATCAAAACATCTTTAAACTTACTTAAACTTCATTAAAACACTAGGAAAGCAAGGATCTACACTTACCTCTTGAAGATCGAGAGGTGGTGCGATCTCTAACTCGGAGGTGTGGAGGATCCAAGCTCCAAAAGCCTCCAAACTTCCAAAACTTCTATTTAAGCTTCAAAACTTCAAAACAAGGGTAGATCTCATGAAAACTTGAAGGATGGGTAGAGAAAAATATGAAAACGACCAAAGGAGGACCAAGGCTCACTTGAGCTCGAGAATGGGGAGAAAACTCACCCATTTCCGATCTGAGGGCTCTTTATAGTTGGCCTGCTGAACCACTTTCGGCAGCCTAACGTGCCCCCTAAACTCATGCATGTTCGGCGGCCGAACTTGAGGTTTGGCGGCCGAACCTTGGCTCGTTCAAACAAGGCTTTCGGAGGCCAAAAGCGCTCCCGAAACCTTCCCATGTTCGGCGGCCGAACTTTACTTTCGGCGGCCGAACCTGGCAAATGCCTGCTTGGTCTTTTCTTTTAAAAACTCAATTCTTTTTCATTTAAAACCATGAAATCAGTAAAAACATTTTAGAAATCACATTTTACCCTTCTAGAAGACTCTGGCATCATCAAAATTCCAAATTCCAACAGAGATTCCGCCGGAAGGTAGGGATTCCGATGTCGGAATCTAGCCGGGTATTACAGCATCATTTAGGAACTAATGCATCTTTAAAGACCTCCTCTTGAATAGGTGGAAATAGCATAAAACTTTCGTCATGGATGCTTTCATTAACAACCTGCACATCAAGAACAAATGAACTAGACATAAAAATATTAGTCATAGAAAGATTTTGTTCTCCTCTATAATTTCCAAAACAGCCTCATTCGCCTCCTGCACCTCATCAATCACGTGCTCCCTATGTCTACCATCATTCACAACCTCTTCTATAAGCTCATTGATGGAATTTTCAGCAACAACTACATTAACTTCATGCATTACAACTTCCTATTCAATTTCAATCTCTATGGAAGTTTAAAATGAGAAACTCTAAATCATGACAAATCAAGCTACCATCGCTTAATTCAAGACTTACAAGATGAGAACTATATTTAGGAAGCATGGGAGAATAAGAAAATAAGCAACACTCTTCAATACATGTAGACGCGCAATACAATTTCAGATCGCGTAATGCATGTATGGCCAAGTTGCATTTATGTCAATTTTGTTATTTTGATATTTTAGTTTTTAGTGTGATTTGTTTTAAATTAATTTGGTCTATATTAAAGCAAAATTCGTACAGTCCATTTAAGAAGAAGATTTCTCCAAGATAATTTAGGAAAAATGATCTTTAATGTAATTCAGGTTTGACTATTTGACTAGAATTAGGGTTTGAAGGCTATGAAAACACCCTTAAGGTAGCAGCCACAAGAAAGCCAATGGAAAAGATGATTTTATGAATAATATTTTGGTTCTTCTCCATTATTTAGCAACTTATCAAGGTTTAACCTTATGGCGTTCTAATATGGATCTTCTCCATGCTTACTTAACTTATTAAGAATTTCTTGTGGCGTTCTCGAAGCTGGAATCACTTGATTATCTATGTTTCTAATCACATTGGTTGGTTAGAGGTGCGGTAGAGCAATCTTCGCTTCATTATACCTTCTGGAAGATATTCTTTGCTTTGTTCTTTATCAAGTTGTGTGACGGAATTTTTAATCACATGTTGATCCTGGATTCCGCATCAAGATGTGTCTATGACAGCTTTTAAGACTACATATGGGCAATTTTGACTACCGGTATTAGCTATTCATCAAGCATAAATTAGCCACATTTTTATTATCTTTTTTATTGCTTATTTACACATTTTTTAGCTTAATTTATGGTTTTTATCTTGTTTTTACAGAAAAGGAAGAAATTGGAGAATTGGAGAAAAAGTGCAGAAAGTTGACAGAAAAGTGATCGGGTCAGTGATTTGCCCAGTGATGTGCCCACTGCTTGCCCAAATCAGGCTGAAGCAGAAACCTGAAGGCAACAGGCAGAAGTGATATGGGCAGTGATTTGCCCAGGACACTCGAGGACACTGGCCAAATCACTCGCAGAAGACAGAGAGAACTGACTGGCAGAAACGTGATCAGGTCTGTGATTTGCCCAACCCCTTGAAGAAACTGGTCAAATCACCGGGCAAATCACTTCGACAGCAGAAAATACAACAGAGCGGGAAATTGTTCAGGAAACCGAATTTCAAGTTTTCAGAAGTCCAAATCCAACTCAGTCACTACCAAAACAATTCCAAGAGCCACGAAAGAGTTTCTCACCTAAGGAATTCCAGTTGCAATTAAATTCAACATCAAAAGAGGAATCACAAGCCAAATTAAAGAGGGATTTCAAAACCCTAGAAGGATGGAACTCTTCAACTATAAAAGGGCAGCCTCCAAACCAGCAAAGGCATCTTCTGCTGACGAATTGAACTCGCCAGAAACTCTCCAGCATCTTCCTTTTTCCTTTCTTTTCATCTTTTGTGTACTTAGTCCACCATGAGTGGCTAATTTCCTTATTTTCTAGTTGAAGTTGAGAATATTCAGATTTGTGATGAATTGGGAGGTTTAATACTCCATTGTTGAACTCTTGTTTGTTTCAATATTTATGCAAACTGATCTTTTCCATAATTATTACTTTGCTTTTAGAATCAATAAGGGCCCATTGCTTTTAAATTGCTTAAGTAATATTGTTTGAATGGTTTAGGTCCGTAATTGCTTAGATTGTTCAAATACACATTTAATCAGGTTGCATAATCTAAACTTGACCACGCGGTTGGCAAGGATAGAATTGGGTTTCTCTAAGTCTTAATGCAATCAACAGTTGTTCGATGCTACAATGCCCCAAGGACGTTCCTTGGCAACTTGTTGATTAGTGTTTGATTAGCGAACGTTTCCTAATTAAACTAGAACTAAGGAGGAATTTGGTTGTGAGAAGCATCTTCCATAACCTAAACTAATTTATTGAAATCAAATAGGAGTCTTTAATAATCAATGATCAATTCTGAACAAACTGATTTAGACTCACACTTCAGCTAGAATCTCTTTCTCATCGAAATTCGTTTTCAATTAAATTATTGTTCTCTTTTGCTTTTAGGTTTTAAACTCATCAAAACAAACCCCCCTCTTTTATTTACTTGTTATTTGCCTTGGTCATTATTAGGAAAGTCTTTAGTGTCAATTCCCTGTGGTTCGACCCTATTGCCACTATCTACAAGTTTATTGTTGATTGTTTAATAGGTTTATTTTTTATGGCTTCGACAACCGCCTATAAAAAATTGGCGCCGTTGCCGGGGATTTGATCTAACTAACGTATTTTCCTTTTATGACCAGGGCTGATCGTAAAGAAGCTCTTCTTTACGATCCAGAAATTGAACGCACTGCCAATACCTTACAAGTATGGCTACGGTAAGTATGTCTTTTCTCTCTTCTCAAATTTCTGAACTAACCTCTCTTGTGGATAGTTATGTCATAGGTCGAGCTCAACACTTTCAGCCACCAAGACCATGTAGGATCTGTGGATATGTGGGACACCCAACTGATCAATGTCCCACACTTTATCAATATGACCAGCAAGTACATGCCTTTGGAGGATTCAATAGCCAGCCAAGACATGATCCCTATCTTGATACCTACAATCCATGTTGGAGGGACCACCCGAATTATGACTATGCAAGGGCTAACTACTACCAAAACTATCAAGCCCAAGCAACACCTCAAAACTCCACTATGGAACTTGAAGAGATGGTAAGGAAGTTGGAAATTTCTGGGAAAATTCTCCAACAGCAAGTGGATCAAGCGGTTGACCATTGGAACACACACATATTAAGAAGAGAGGAAGAGCTTCAAGATCTATGGGACGATGACGAAGGTTCCCAGGAAACAGACCGAGCTGTTGAGTCTGCTGCACAAATCACCACTACACTTGAAGCTGAACCAGCTACTGCCCAAACAATGCTTGTTGAAGCTTCTGTCCAAACTGCCGAAGAAAAGACAGCAATTGCTGTCGAACATGCCGAAGCACCAGCAGAATTTTCTGCACCAGCAGAATTTGCTGCACCAGCAGAATTTTCTACACCTGCAGAATTTTCTGCACCTGCTGCAGAATTTTCTGCATCAACAAATTCACCCACTGCCACGCCGGCCACTGCTGAAATTACACCAGAAACCAAGTTCCAGATTACTGCAGAAAATCCAGCAATGGCAGAACCCCCTGTTGCACGTGAAGAAGCTAAAATTCAAGCTGAAAATCTGCCTGTCCAAACTACTGCAAATAGAGACAGCAGTTGCTGTCCACCTTCTGAAGATTCCACAATTGCACCAGCAATTGCTGAACCTGCTGTCCAAAAATCAGCAAGTGCTGAATCTGCCACCATTGCACCCCTTGTTGCTGTCCAAACACCAGCAACCTCAGAAATTGACACAACTGAACCAGAAGTTGTTCCACTTGCTGAACCAGCAACATACACCACTGAAACAGCTCTTGAACAGCCAGCAAAGAAACAATTGAGCCAAATGGCCACTTCAATGAGCAAATACGAGTCTCAAGGGAAGCTACCCTCCCAAACTGAAATAAATCCAAGGCAAAATGTTAGTGCCATCACATTGAGGAGTGGAAAAGAGTTGCAAGACAATAGGGCTGAAAAATTGCAAAAACAGGGCATGGAAGAAATTCTGCCAGAAAGTGATCAGGGCAGTGATTTGCCCAGTTCACTAGTAGAAACTGACCCGATCGCTGGTCAAACTGAGCTGTCCAGTAGTGATTTGCCCAAACCACCAGAGAAGGCAGAAAGTGATTTGCCCAAATCACTAGAGAAGGCAGAATCCAGTCAAAGGCAGAAACAGCAACCAGCAGAAAAATTCAAGATACCTCCTCCCTTCCCAAAGAGATTTGCAAAGTCCCAAAAGGAGAAAGAGGAAAAAGAGATATTGGAGACACTCCGCAAGGTGGAAATCAACATTCCCCTACTTGATGCTGTAAAGCAAAGGTATGCCAAGTTTCTCAAAGAGCTATGCACCAACCGAAGGAAACTTGCTGAACGTGAAAAGGTAAGTGTGGGGGAGTGTGTTTCAGCTGTAATCCAAAGGAAACTTCCAACCAAATGCAAGGATAGAGGGATGTTCGCGGTTTCATGCAAGATAGGCAATGTGGGAATAAAGAAGGCCATGTGTGACCTTGGAGCTTCAATAAATGTCATGCCACTTTCCATTTTTAACTTGTTGAATGCAGGTACACTCAAGGGCACCAGTATTGTGATCCAATTGGCTGACCGATCCGTCGTCCATCCCAAGGGAGTGCTAGAAGATGTGTTGGTACAAGTTGACCAACTAGTCTTCCCAGTAGATTTTTATGTGATTGACATGGAGGAGGATAAGGGCAAAATCACCTCTGACATCTTACTTGGGAGACCATTCTTGAGCACAGCAAGAACAAAAATTGATGTGCATGATGGCACATTGACTATGGAGTTTGAAGGGGAAGTTATCAAATTTAATGTTTATGATGCCATGAAATTCCCCAATGATGTTTCTCCTGTTTATGGCCTTGATGTTATTGATGATTTAAGTCAAGAAATTTTTGATTTTGATCAAGAAAACTTACTTTATGAAGGTCTTTGCAAGAAAGACAGCAACATCACTGAAGCAGAAAAAACAGCAGACTGCTGTAACTTGCTGGATGTGGGTGATTTGCCCAGTGATTTGCCCAGACCACCAGATAATCTGCTCAAATCACAGACCAAATCACTGGAGTAGACAGACTTGACAGAAAGTGATTTGCCCAGACCACCAGATAATCTGCCCAAATCACAGCCTAAATCAGACAACAAACAGCAGAAATCAGCACTAGAACTGAAACCATTGCCAAGCCACCTCAAATATGCCTACTTGGGAGCTGGAAATTCACTTCCAGTCATTATTTCTAACCAGCTCAGCCAAGAAGAAGAGGAAAAGCTCCTTGATGTGTTAAAGAAGCACAAAAAAGCAATTGGGTGGACCTTGGAGGACATAAAAAGCACCTCAAGACCATTCGATGGAGGCTCATCTCACCAGAATCAGAGACAGGATACAGCACATGAAGCTATTGACATACGGAGTCCACAAACAAGCAAGGTTTTCAAGGTTAATGGGCATCGTTTGAAGAGATTCTATGAAGGTTTTATTGTCCATGTTGTGGAGGAGGTTCCCTTGGATCCCCCTTCCCAAGACTGCTGAGCAAGACACTGAAGTCCAGCCCAAGACAGAAAACAGGGCGCTACTGGGAGGCAGCCCAGATGTAGTGATTTGCCCAGTGATTTGCCCACTACTTGCCCAAATCGCCGGGCAAATCGACTGAATATACCATAGTCACAAGTGATCGGGGCAGTGATTTGCCCAATTGCCCAGATAATTTGACCAAGATCACCGGTCCAATCGCAAAATCAAGCACATCATCAGAAAAGGGCATGAACAGTACCAGCCCAGCAACTGCAAAGGAGAAGCGGTCTGGCCAAGTGATTTGCCCACTGCTTATCCAAATCACTGGTCAAATCACCCTGTCAAGAATCCAGAGGGCCAGTATTAAATGATCAGGGCAGTTCACATACCCAAATCACTTTAAGTAGTTCTTTTCTTTTACTCTTTTACTTTTTACGCTATCTACTGTTTTTATCTCTTCTTCTTCAAGATTTCTCCTCTCCGACCCACCACTCACCCACCGGCAAACTCAAGACCACAATGGTAAGAATTAAGATGAAGGCCACCGGTGGACCGTTCATGTGGAAGAAACTAGGGCTGCCGAGACCCATCCCCTCCGACAGTGATGACGAAGCGCGGGACACCCCTCCACAGCAGCCCCTGCAGATGGGACAACATAGGAAACAGGGCAAGAACCAGCAAATACACTTCCAGCAGACCCCAGCAGGATGCTCCTCAGCCACCAGAAGACGAAGCCCCCAACCAAACAGTAGAGGCTCGTCTCAGTAGGATTGAGGACCGAATGCAAAGGATGGAGCACTTGTTGGACCTGCTGGTGGACCATTTTCTGCCCCAGCACCGTGACAGATAGCGATCTGCCCAGTGATTTGCCCAGTGCTTGCCCAAGTCACTGGTCAAATCACCCACAGGCCAGGAAGTCCCTTTCCCTTTTCTCCTTCATTTCTCTATATATATATATTCAAACATTGAGGACAATATTTGGGATAGGTGTGGGGGTACTGGAGAGTATTTATTCACTGATCACACCATCTTTTGATTTCTATTTGTTTCTTATTGTTTCTTTTTGTTTCTTTTTACATTATTCTTACCCCTTTTTGCACACACCAGAATTTTTTTCACACTTTTTGCACACACACACAGAATTTTGTCTTGGTTTTTGCTCTACTCAACATAGATAACAAGGTTGAAAGAGTGCCCTTATCTCATGACCCCATTGATTTGCCACCCATTTAATCCTAAATTGAATCATTCACAGTATGTTACCTTCATTTAGGGAGTTTTTCTCTTGAATTGAATCCTTAAATGTGCTAAGGTCAAGGGAAATAAAAATACAAATACATGCAAATAAAAA
The DNA here is from genome assembly GCF_001659605.2 of Manihot esculenta. Lineage (NCBI taxonomy): Eukaryota > Viridiplantae > Streptophyta > Magnoliopsida > Malpighiales > Euphorbiaceae > Manihot > Manihot esculenta. The sequence goes on from NC_035166.2 coordinate 16,891,774, forward strand.
GCTAGTGTAACTCCCTATGAGCTGATTTGCCCAAACTATCATGACAAACCAGCACAAAGCACAAATCACAAACTTGTTCCAATGGTCTAAGACTATGAACTAAGCCTAATAGCCACTTGGAGAAGTAACTAACTGAGTAACCGGGGGTGTATCACTCATGTACACAATCGCGTAAAAAGGTCAGTAACTTTCTCAAGCAAATAAGTTTCGATGGTCTAGACTATGAACAGAGCTAGTAGCCACTTGAACAAGTGACTAACTGAGTAACCGGGGGTGTATCACCCATGTACACAATCGCGTAAAAAGGTTAGTGACTTTTTCAGGCAAGGATAAGAATAAGTGCTGCTGAAAATGAAAATTAAATAAAAAGGAGAAAGAGAGAAGGTGGCAAGTCACTCCTAGGGGTTACATTAAACCTAACATAAAAGAATAAGCATGATTGAATCAAAAACCTTTCCCTTGACCATGGTAGGTGAAAGGAAACAAGGAAAGGAGAGGATGACCTTAGTGCATGTACTCTATACTGTGATAGTTCAGATTAGGAGTCTAGGGGGGGCTGATTAAGTGGTGCTTAGGTTCTAAGGAAAAAGAGGGCTTGATTGGCTAAGTTATTTGTTGCTTGAGGACAAGCAAAAAGCTAGGTGTGGGGGTATTTGATCAAGCATAAATTAGCCACATTTTTATTATCTTTTTTATTGCTTATTTACACATTTTTTAGCTTAATTTATGGTTTTTATCTTGTTTTTACAGAAAAGGAAGAAATTGGAGAATTGGAGAAAAAGTGCAGAAAGTTGACAGAAAAGTGATCGGGTCAGTGATTTGCCCAGTGATGTGCCCACTGCTTGCCCAAATCAGGCTGAAGCAGAAACCTGAAGGCAACAGGCAGAAGTGATATGGGCAGTGATTTGCCCAGGACACTCGAGGACACTGGCCAAATCACTCGCAGAAGACAGAGAGAACTGACTGGCAGAAACGTGATCAGGTCTGTGATTTGCCCAACCCCTTGAAGAAACTGGTCAAATCACCGGGCAAATCACTTCGACAGCAGAAAATACAGCAGAGCGGGAAATTGTTCAGGAAACCGAATTTCAAGTTTTCAGAAGTCCAAATCCAACTCAATCACTACCGAAACAATTCCAAGAGCCACGAAAGAGTTTCTCACCTAAGGAATTCCAGTTGCAATTAAATTCAACATCAAAAGAGGAATCACAAGCCAAATTAAAGAGGGATTTCAAAACCCTAGAAGGATGGAACTCTTCAACTATAAAAGGGCAGCCTCCAAACCAGCAAAGGCATCTTCTGCTGAGGAATTGAACTCGCCAGAAACTCTCTAGCATCTTCCTTTTTCCTTTCTTTTCATCTTTTGTGTACTTAGTCCACCATGAGTGGCTAATTTCCTTATTTTCTAGTTGAAGTTGAGAATATTCAGATTTGTGATGAATTGGGAGGTTTAATACTCCATTGTTGAACTCTTGTTTGTTTCAATATTTATGCAAACTGATCTTTTCCATAATTATTACTTTGCTTTTAGAATCAATAAGGGCCCATTGCTTTTAAATTGCTTAAGTAATATTGTTTGAATGGTTTAGGTCCGTAATTGCTTAGATTGTTCAAATACACATTTAATCAGGTTGCATAATTTAAACTTGACCACGCGGTTGGCAAGGATAGAATTGGGTTTCTCTAAGTCTTAATGCAATCAACAGTTGTTCGATGCTACAATGCCCCAAGGACGTTCCTTGGCAACTTGTTGATTAGTGTTTGATTAGCGAACGTTTCCTAATTAAACTAGAACTAAGGAGGAATTTGGTTGTGAGAAGCGTCTTCCATAACCTAAACTAATTTATTGAAATCAAATAGGAGTCTTTAATAATCAATGATCAATTCTGAACAAACTGATTTAGACTCACACTTCAGCTAGAATCTCTTTCTCATCGAAATTCATTTTCAATTAAATTATTGTTCTCTTTTGCTTTTAGGTTTTAAACTCATCAAAACAAACCCCCCTCTTTTATTTACTTGTTATTTGCCTTGGTCATTATTAGGAAAGTCTTTAGTGTCAATTCCCTGTGGTTCGACCCTATTACCACTATCTACAAGTTTATTGTTGATTGTTTAATAGGTTTATTTTTGACGGCTTCGACAACCGCCTATCAGCTATGTCTATGAGTAATGAGAATTTTAGAAATTAGGTTGTGTGTTGATATAGAATGATAAGATAATACTTGATGACCGCTGGATTTCACCACTTCGGTTTGAGGCCTGGCCCATGACGATAGCCCTTTACCTGAAGGCCTTTAAGCCTCTCGAATAAACTAGGTCCAGCCCGCTCGGCCTTAAGACCAGACTCCCTCTAAGCCTCTCAATTGGGCCGGCCTAGTCCATTCGGCCTTAAGATCAGACCTCCCCTGGGCTTCAGTCCTAATCTCACCAACCAGCCCAGTCCGAAGGAGAAAAGGTAGCTAGCCCATTCATCTAGTGGGTCCATCCGCATGCGTGCCAGGGGGGAATTAAATGGTCGTTACGCATGGAGCAGAGATTTGATATTCTCGTACGTCCGTATCCGTATGGCAGAGACAGGTGGCCCAATGGCAGTGAGGCCATTACACGTCACTGGTAGACAAAGGAAAAGAATGAAAGGAGAGGAGCACCCTCCTCTCAGACTGAGCTTAAAGAACCCTTGTAAAACTCTATTCTCTGGATCTCAGATCATCAATTGGCGCCGTCTGTGGGAAGGTCCTTTCAAAATAATAAAAGTAGTCAAACCAGGAGTGTATCGAATCGAGGACATGCAGGGAAACCCTGAGCCTCATGCTTGGAACATCCAGCATTTGAAAAGGTACTTCCCTTAAAATGTTACCAAATGTAAGAGGATTGATTTTATTTTAAAGCATGGGAATAAAGTAAACGTTGTTATCGTTAAATTTGTTATTTGCCATAACTTACATTGCTTCCATTAAAAGAAACAGAAAAGAAAAATAAAACAGGCATAAAGGCACAAGACCTAGTGAGATAGGTGACCGGGCTCCCTAAGTGCCCCCGGCACCATTAAACCGGCTGAGATGACGAAGCGACAGTAAGGCCACAGTGCCTGAATCTTGCGCAAGACCTCAATGAGGTAGTGACCAGGCTCCCCAAGTGCCCCCGGCACCATTAAACCGGCTGAGATGACGAAGCGACAGTAAGGCCACAGTGCCTGAATCTTGCGCAAGACCTCAGCGAGGTAGGTGACCGGGCTCCCCAAGTGCCCCCGGCACCATTAAACCGGCTGAGATGACGAAGCGACAGTAAGGCCACAGTGCCTGAATCTTGCGCAAGACCTCAGTGAGATAGGTGACCGAGCTCCCCTAGTGCCCCCGGCACCACAAAACCGGCTGAGATGACGAAGCGACAGTAAGGCCACAGTGCCTGAATCTTGCGCAAGACCTCAGTGAGGTAGGTGACCGGGCTCCCCAAGTGCCCCCGGCACCACAAAACCGGCTGAGATGATGAAGCGACAGTAAGGCCAAAGTGCCTGAATCTTGCACAAGACCTCAGTGAGGTAGGTGACCGGGCTCCCCAAGTGTCCTCGGCACCACAAAACCGGCTGAGATGACGAAGCGACAGTAAGGCCAAAGCGCCTGGATCTTGCGCAAGACCACGGCGAAATAGCTGACCGGGCCCCCTAAAGCGACCTCGGCACCTCAAATGGCGAAAACCATAGTGAGGCCAAAAGTGCCCGACCTGAGACACGCAAACCTGAGCTCAGAAAACCAGGCAAGAAGAGAGCAGAACTCAGGAAGCTCAAGGGTGAACTGAATGTTACAAATTTCCTCTAGCCCAAGAGGCAAATCAAAAGCATGGACTGACGAACAACACTACAACCTCAGTTCCGATCCACACAAGACATAAAGCAAGTACAGGAAAACAGATTCATCGTTATAACGAAGGTACATTACCTTACCTACTTTGGTTATACAAATGTTATACGTCCGAGCTCGCATTATGGACGAGTTAACAGAATAGAAAATTAATAAGAATGCCTTTGCGAGATTGGAAAAATTCATAAGTTAGAAGTTTAGTCAATTGCTAGAATTTCAGCCCTGATTAGCTCAAGGGCAAAAGATAAAAAACAGTAGGGTGGATTCTTTAGAAAAATTATTGAGCACGTAGCTTAAGTGCTTTATTCTTAACATATTGGGCTTTTTACAGATTGAGCAGTTCGGTAAAGCTAGAAAAACAAACAAAAGTTGAAGCGATTCAAATGTAAATATAAGCAGAAGTTAAATTTCATTAAAACAAAAATAAAAATTACAACCTATTCTAGTCATCTACAACTACTGGAGGAAAAATTGTCCTTAAAGGACTTACATTCTTGGGAGCATCATTATTTACATTATTATATACACTACTACCTACAAAAGGCACAATTTCCCCTCCTTGGGGCCCGACATCTTCTCCAAGGGACCCAGTTGAAGTGTGAGGAGCTCCCTTGGGCAAGGGTCTGTCATCCTCCCCGTAAAGCACCTCCTCGCCATCGGAGTCTACATCAGCAGCTCGGAGTTCAGCTAGCGGGGTGGAAGGGGCATGCCTGGCTTCCCTCAAGCCCCGACTGAAGCAGGAGACGAACATGCAGAAGCCCTTGTGCCATATTGCGTTCTTCATCTCGTCAGAGGCCTTGAACTCTGCAAGTCGCTCCTCGCAAGCCTTAGCTATCTTTGCCTTTAACTCAGAAGAGTCTTTGTAATTTTGGAGACGAGCTTCACAGGCCTGCTCGATCTCCTTTTTCAGCTCGACCGACTCCTTGTACTCCCTCAGTCGCTCCTTATACTCCAGCTGAACCCTGTCTTTAGCGAGCTTAGCATCCTCAAGCAGGGCTGAGCACCTCTTCCCTAATACTTTGACTTCTTGGCAGAGTTGTTGATTCTGAAGTTTAGACTCCTCTGCTGCCAAGGTCAGGCCTTTGATCTGAACGCTTTGCTTGCTCAGCACCTGCTCGAGGACCACAACCCGAGCTAGGGCTTCATCTCTCTGAGCACACACGGCATCAACATTTGCCTTCAACAACTCATGCTGGTGCCGGGCCTCATCCCTTTCCCGCCGGACCTCTTCCAGGGAAGACAGCTGTTTTAAAGCTTCATCACAGTGAATTTCTGCCGCAGCTGCCTTTTCATCGGCTCTCTTGAGAGCATCCAGGGCATATGTCAGTTCAGCTTGTAAGGACTTCGAATGCTCGCAGGCCGCCGCAAGATTGCCCCTAGCGTCACTAGTGGCAGACAAATTTTCCTCAAGGCGTGCCTCCTCAATCCAGCGATCTACTGATTCCCGGAGAGAGTGGTCACGAGCATCCACCTCCATGAAGAGGCCCATCACCTAGTACAAAGAGAAAATCGTTAAGACAAACAAACAAAGAAAGCCAAAATGAAAGCAAAAGGGACAACTTTCCATCAGAAGCATCTCCCTGATTGTATCCCCGAGTTCCCCCCGGGTCCGAGACCGAAACGCTACCTGCTCTCGAGTAGAGCTGGCCAAAAGGCTAGTGAGAGCAAGTAAGCGAGGGTCTGAAGCCTCGGTCATCCCGCCAAACATGTGCTCCCGAAGAATTTCCACGACCACGCTCGCCGGAGACTGATGGGTGATGTCCTCTGCGTTCAGGATGTCGTTATCAGGGGTAGAAAGCAGGGGCACCATCGGAGTCTTTTCCTTCTCGAGTGGGGGCCGGACGCCTGGAGGCCCAAGACCTCTTGGGAGCTAGGACAGGATCGCCAGAGGGGAGAGAACGCTTGCCCTCGGTCTTCTCAGCAGCGCCCGTAGGAACGTCCCCAACCGGCCTAGACTCACCCCCCCTGTAAGGGTGCCCTCAGTAGCAGCTCCCTGAACCCCCTCACCCGCAGGGATGATTTCCAGCCCACCTTCAGGAGCCCTGCCTCTAGCTAGAGAGGCCTCAAACCTTTCTTCAGGGACACCCTCCAAAGATGTGGCGGCATCCGTCCTCACGTTCCCAGGATCTTCGACCGACCTGTCAGTAACCCTGGGAGCCTCCTCTGTCCTCACAGCAGAGACTTGTTGAGATTTTGGGGCCTGGGAAGACTGAGGAGCCAAGCTCGACCTGCTACGGCTGGAGGGTCTGGAGGTCCTGACACCTCGAGAGCTTGGCTTAGGAGCTCGGGAAGGAGCGGGGGCAGGGTGAACGGATAGGCCTGCCGACCTGGAAGAGATGACTTGGGCCGCCTCCTGAGTGGCTTTCGACACAGATCGCCCGGCTTGGAGGACGTCTAATGCAGCGTTCATACTCTCCCGTGATAGAGTAAAGTTCTTAGGAGCTTTAATCTTCTCCATTTCTGATTGAGAAGCTGCAAAAACATCACATCAACATAAGTTAAGCATCCCTCAAGAAAGGTTAAAAGAGGAGAAACAAAGCAATTAAACAAAATATGATACCTGCGTCCTTGATGTCCCGAAGATTGGACACGAATATACATTTTTTGACATCAAATTTCCTTTCAACGAAAATCAGTCGAAGATACCCGACCTGCTCAGTAAGGCTTAGCTGGGGCAGGTCATTGCAGCCTAAAGGGACATCCTCCCAGGAGAGATCCACTTCCCAGGATAGCCCGGAGTCCTTCTTCAGCTCGACCACTGCGAACCCCTCCACCCAGCCTTTTATCGAGTCCTTGTGACCCGTAAAGATAGACAGCCCTCCGCGAGGGGCAAAATAATAAAAACTTTGGCTTGCCCTGACTAGCCTAAAGAAAGTGACGAACAGACGCGCTGTGGGTGTGAACCCCCAGCTCAGGTAGACTGACTCAAAGGAACACATGAACAAAACCGAATTTGGGGTCAGCATCCGAGGGGTTATCTCGAAGTACCGGAAGACCTCGATGAAGAAGGGAGAGAAGGGAAAGGTTAAACCGTATTCCCTTTGTTTGGCAAAGAAGACCAAGCTAAGGTCCTTCTGTGGGTCGATTAAACCAGAGGGAGGAGGATCAGGAAGAACAATCCTCTCATTCCGGTAAGAAGTCTGGATGTGAAAAAGGGGGGTATCCAGGTATTCCCTGGAAAAGAAGTTTTTAAGGGTGGATGGAGTAATGCTAGACTCTAGGTTAAGGACATCAGGGAGCTTTGGGCCTTCCATGGAAGAATGAAGAGCGTACCTGGAAAGCGGTTAGAGTAGAAGGACGGAGCAAGCGAAACGCACAAAGAACAGAGGAGAGCAAAAGTTTTGAGAAGACTGAGAGAATTTGAAAATTTGAAATAGCAATGAGACGAAGAGATGTTCTGAGGAAAATTGTTCTTGGGTGGCGCGGTCATTATGATTCTCGATATTTACCCCCTCATCATTCGTACAATAACTGATGAGAAGGTAAAGGGGCAATTGATGACCGCTGGATTTCACCACTTCGGTTTGAGACCTGGCCCATGACGACAGCCCTTTACCTGAAGGCCTTTAAGCCTCTCGAATGAACCAGGTCCAGCCCGCTCGGCCTTAAGACCGGACTCCCTCTAAGCCTCTCAATTGGGCTGGCCCAGTCCGTTCGGCCTTAAGATCAGACCTCCCCTGAGCTTCAGTCCTAATCTCACCAACCAGCCCAGTCCGAAGGAGAAAAGGTAGCCAGCCCATTCACCTAGTGGGTCCATCCGCATGCGTGCCAGGGGAAAATTAAATGGCTGTTACGCATGGAGCAGAGATATGATATTCTCGTACGTCCGTATCTGTATGGCAGAGACAGGTGGCCCAATGGCAGTGAGGCCGTTACACGTCACTGGTAGATAAAGGAAAAGAATAAAAGGAGAGGAGCACCCTCATCTCAGACTAAACTTAAAAAAACCCTTGTAAAACCCTATTCTCTGGATCTCAGATCATCAATGCTTATGCTTTTAGATAATTGAAGAAGCATGAGTTGAATTACCATACACATGATCTACAAATGACAACTTTGACTTCTTACACTCAAGATGTAAAGGTATTATCTTTATAGGGTAAAATGTGAGATTTCACATATTATAAAAGTGTACAATACATTTTATGTCAGAGAGAGCTAAATCTTAGGTAGAGCTGCTTACTGATCATGATTACAAAAGTTAAATCTTAGAGAGCTGCTTACTGATCATAATTACAAAATTTAATACCGCAGCAGATGCTCTTAGTTGAAAATCACTTGCTATTTTATCACTACAAGAAAATAAGATATCAACAATGATTTTTTTTTTTTATCGTCGAAAGCTAAAATTTTGTCAATAAAGCTTTTAGTGACAGATACTAAAAATCTGTTATTGTTGATTTCATCAGATTTTATAACATGTCTCTAAATTACAATTTATTTTTCTAATTGTAAACTTTTCACTTAATCCATTGCAAATCCATTACAACTTTGTCATATCATCTAGTAGTGTTTGAAACTAGTTTAAAGATATCATAAGTTTAGAAGATGATGCAAAATGAGCTAATGTAAAATTATCACACAAATGTTTTGCCATTTTTCCATCACGGATATATCATAATTCTGACTCTAATTCCTAAGTTTGTCATTAAACAGTGATATTCCTTCACAAATGGAAATTTTTTTCATTAATATTTTCTCTATTTTTATATATTTTTTATATTATTTCTCCAAAATTATTAATACAACATTCAATAACAATATTATCAACAAACAGTATCTAGTAACATAATTAAATTCACACAACATGACTGATGTTTATAAAAATAATATATATCCCATCTTAAAATTACATAATAATATTTCTAAATCAATTTTTTGTATTTTTCATCAATTTTCAAAAATTAAAATATTTTCTCCACAAAATTGTATTTTGTACCAACTGTATTATTTAATAGCATGTCCAAAAAAATTATATATTAATAAAGAGAATACTTAACGGACTAAATTGTCCCCTGTGTAATTCTATCAAATGGGCAGATCCACATCAATAAATTATAAGTAAAGCATGATATCGTGCATGAACCTCAAAATTCAACCAAAATAAATAGAGATTCAACAACAATACAAGCTATCATTTATGATCTTTTAGCAGTTATTGTGGGACAAAAATAGAACAAGCTCATCTTAAGGAAGTGTCCAACCAAGGATCGTAAAGCTAGCTCTTTCAAGTCATCTAATTCCAATCCAATTCAAAAACCTATTTTCAATCAATCAAATTGCTCCTTAAAGGAAGTTAACGAAAAGTCTAATTTATAAAATAAGGGCACAAACTTTATAAGGTTGTTAGTCTACATTCTAAAGAATAAATTATTTCTAAAGGATTACTTTAATATTTGCAAGAGTAAAAAATTGAAATTTTATGATTTGTAAAAAGGGAATTGCAGTGTGAATACAAACAAGAAGCAAAGCAAGAGAGCTAGATTCTTACACCTTGTGCAAAATTTGATTTAAGAGGTGGAGATCCTAAACTTAGATGTGAAAAAATTTGAATTTGCAAATATTTCCAGGACACATCAAATGAAGTTGAAACATAAAAAACTTTGCAAAATGAAGCAATATTTATGACACCAGGATTTGATTGATTCTTAGTATACCATAATATGATATTTTGAAGATCTATGCTCATTGCTGTCGAAAGAAAAGTATGTTGCAATAAATATATAGCTAAACCCCTCCTTCATAGGAGATGAGAGTACCACCCTTTACATCAGCCACGGTATTTAGTGTCCCTTGGAAAAGAGTAAAAATATAAGAGAATATATTTGAAGCTAAAATAGAATCAATTGACTAAATTCAAATTTTTGTACCTCCATGCAGTATTTATTCTTGTTTCTAATCAAATGATTTAAGATTTCTATAGCATTAAGTCAAGGGAAATTACTTAAAATACTTCAATTCAAACACTTTCATCATTAAGACCAGTAGCCAGAAAACTAAAAGGCCTTGTAGGTAAATTGAGATCTAAATTCAGGATACTCAAATCAACTATATCACCAAGGTTATCTGAGTTGGTAATAAATATGTATTCCTTGCTATGCACGGGATAGGAGAGTGAGATAGATTATAAAGGTCTATGGACTTTATAAATCTTTGAAGCATCGTGTCATTTCCTTACTCGTATCATTCTCTCTTTCTTCAAAAAGATTCGTCCTCGAATCTTCAACCATAATAACAAGAAAAGAATCGATATACATGGAATCCTCTTTGAATTCAGTATGACATTTTGCAAATGAAGCACTAAACTTTGACATCTCTCTTTTGTTTTTCTAAATCAAATAATTGAAATGATTTTTTTTCTTTACTCTTTTTTTTTTATCTCACTTTTTTTTTAAAAAATCTCACACTGAAGTAAATTTTTTTCTTTGTTTTTTTCTTCTTTTCTTTTTTTGTAAGAGAAACTATAAGATAAAATGAAATAAAAAAATAATAAGATAGAGTAAAAAAAAAATAAAAAACTTACGAAATAAATAAATATAGATAAATAGAAATTTATCTATCACCGTGCTCTGATACCAACTGATACGGAACCCAGGATCAATTTGTAATAAAAAACACCATTACACAACTTGATAAAGAACAATATAAAGATATCCTCCAGAAGGTTGCTCTACTACACTTCTAACCAACCAATGTAATTAGAAACATAGATAATCAAGCGATTTCAGTTTCGAGAACGCCACAAGAAATTCTTGATAAGTTAACTAAGCATGGAAAAGATCTATATTAGAACGTCACAAGGTTAAATCTTGATAAGTTGCTAAATAATGGAGAAGAACCAAAATATTGTTCATAAAATCATCTTTTCCATTAGCTTCCTTGTGGCTGCCACCTTAAGGTGTTTTTATAGCTTTCAAATCCTAATTCTAATGTAGGAAGGTGTAATTACAATATAGGAAAGGTATCTAGTCAAATAGTCAAACCTGAATTACATTAAATATCATTTTTCCTAAATTATCTTGTAGAAATCTTCTTCCTAAATGGGCTGTACGAATTTTAGTTTAATATAGACCATATTAATTTAAAATAAATCACACAAAATACTAAAATACCAAAATAACAAAATTGGCCTAAATGCAATTTGGCCATACATGCATAACGCGATCTGAAATTGTATTGCGCGTCTACATGTATTGAAGAGTGTGTTGCTTATTTCCTTATTCTCCCATACTTTCCAAATATAGTTATCATCTTGTAAGCCTTGAATTAAGCGATGGTAGCTTGATTTGTCATGATTTAGAGTTTTCTATTTTAAATCTTTGAAGTATCGTACCATTTCTTTGCTCGTATCACATCTTCTTTTCTAATTTTCAACTGATGATACTCGAATATCAAATCTATCTTAGAGAATCAATCAACTCCTGCTAGTTGGTTAGGCAGATCATTAATCTTAAGTAAATGATATTTTTTATTATTAGTTGTGACTTTATTCAACTGTTTGTAGTCAATATAAAGTCTCAATGATCTTTTTTTTTTCACTAACAACACTAGAATACCCCAAGGTGAGATACCAAATAAGATGTAATTCTTATTTACCGACTCTCGCGATTGTTCTTTCAACTCTTTCAATTGGACAGGTGCCATTCTATAGGAAGGGATAAAAAGGGGCTGACACCTAGCAACACTTTAAATTCAAATTCTATTTCCCTATTATATGGTAATCTTGGCAAATCCTCTGGGAAAATATCTAAAAACTTGGTAACCATATGCACTGAAGCTGATTTTTTGATTGGACTCTCAAGCTCTTTAACATGAGTAAGAAATCATTGACAATCATTCCTAAGCAACATATGAGCTTGTAAAGAAGATATCAACCCTCTAGACATATTTGACTTGTCCCCTTGAAAGACAATATTTGATTTATTATGTCTCTTGAACCTGACTACATTATCTCTATAGTCCAAGGTAGCACCATGAGTAGATAGCCAATCTATTTTTAAAATAATGTCAAAATTAATCAACTTTAAAACTACAAAGCCAACCGGAAGTCGACAAAACTTACATACTGTCTCTATCAAAGACATATCACACTTGTGCCCACTGACCCAAATAGGATACTCAAGCCTAGAAGTCAACAAACTCAATCTATTTATAACACTTAGAGAAATGAAAGAATGAGAGGCACAAAATGAGACTATCGACTTATTTGCTGGTTCTAGCTGATTCTAGGAATGTGATTTTATTTGATTAGAATCCTTAATTATTTCTGTAATTATTATTTAATTATTTGCTTTCTGTTTAAATATAATTGTTTGTGTATAAATAGTCATGTAAACCAATTGTAAAGATCAAGAGTGAAATATAAGAATACTCTAAACTTCCCTAAAATTCTTCATAGTATCAGAACTTTTTCTTGATTTTAGGATTTAAATCAAAATTTTCCTTTTTAGGGTTTCAAAACCCTAAATCTACCTTTTTGGTACTAACCTATTTAGGAGCCTTTCAACCTATTTAGGAGCCTTCCCTAAAATTCTTCATAGTATCAGGGGAATCGTCGGACCGTCACCGGCCTGACCGCCTGCTCCGACGCTGGAAAAGCCCACGCGTGAGACTCACGCGCCTTCCCTTCCCGATGCGTGATATATCGCCTGAATAAAATAACTATATTTATATTTATAAATTTTTCCTATTTTATACTATTTTAGTCCTGTAATTTTTTTGTCGAACACCCTATAAATATTAAAATTTTTAAATAACTAAATTTTTAGATTAATTATTAATAATATAAATTTATTTCACCACTAAATAATACTTTACTTTTTTTAATAAAATAAATTTAATTAATAATTTTTTCCATCTCCTAATATTTTTCTAACACAAAGTATTCACAACAACCTTTATATTTATAAATTTTTCCTACACTTATACTATTTTAATCTCTACAATTTTTATTCCACCAACCTATAGATATTAAAATTTTTAAATTACTAAAATTTCAGATTTAATATCAATTTATTTCACCACTAAACAATACTTTAATTTTTTTAATAAAATAAATTTAACTAAATAATTTTTTCCCTATCTCCTAATATTTTTCTTACACAAAATATTCACACCAACTTTTATATTTATAAATTTTTCCTACTTTTATACTATTTTAATCCTTATAATTTTTTTTCCCAACACACTATATATACTAAATTTTTTAAATAACTAAATTTTCAGATTAATTATGAATAATATAAATTTATTTCACCACCAAACAATACTTTAATTTTTTTAATAAAATAAATTTAATTAAATAATTTTTTTTCTCATCTCCTACACAAAATATTCACAATAAAATTTATATTTATAAATTTTTCGTAATTTGATATTATTTTAGTCTCCACTATTTTTTTGTCTCTAACCCTGTATAAATATTAAATTTTTTAAATAACTAAATTTTTAGATTAATTATAAATAATATAGATTTATTTTATCACTAAACAATACTTTGATTTTTTAAATAAAATAAATTTAATAATTTTTCCCATTCTCCTAATATTTTTCCTAAACAAAAAATCCACTACAATATTTATATTTATAAATTTTTTCCACTTTTATATAATTTTAATTCCAACCATTTTTTATCCCAACACCCTATAAATATTAAATTTATTAAATAACTAAAATTTCAGATTAATTATGAATAATATAAATTTATTTCACCACTAAACAATACTTTATTTTTTTAATAAAATAAATTTAATTAAATAATTTTTCCCTATCTCCTAATATTTTCTTACACAAAATATTCACACCAACTTTTATATTTATAAATTTTTCTTACTTTTATACTATTTTAATCCTTATAATTTTTTTCCCAACATACTATATATACTAAATTTTTAAATAACTAAATTTTCAGATTAATTATGAATAATATAAATTTATTTCACCACCAAACAATACTTAAATTTTTAAATAAAATAAATTTAATTAAATAATTTTTTTCTCCATCTCCTACACAAAATATTCACAATAAAATTTATATTTATAAATTTTTCGTAATTTGATACTATTTTAGTCCCCACTATTTTTTTTCTAACCATTTATAAATATTAAATTTTTTAAATAACTAAATTTTTAGATTAATTATAAATAATATAAATTTATTTTATCACTAAATAATACTTTGATTTTTTAAATAAAATAAATTTAATAATTTTTCCCTATCTCCTAATATTTTTCCTAAACAAAAAATCCACAACAATATTTATATTTATAAATTTTTCCTACTTTTATACTATTTTAATTTTATAATTTTTTCCCAACACACTATATATACTAAAATTTTTAAATAACTAAATTTTCAGATTAATTATGAATAATATAAATTTATTTCACCACCAAACAATACTTTAATTTTTTAATAAAATAAATTTAATTAAATAATTTTTTTCTCATCTCCTACACAAAATATTCACAATAAAATTTATATTTATAAATTTTTTGTAATTTGATACTATTTTAGTCCCCACTATTTTTTGTCTCTAACCCTGTATAAATATTAAATTTTTTAAATAACTAAATTTTTAGATTAATTATAAATAATATAAATTTATTTTATCACTAAACAATACTTTGATTTTTTAAATAAAATAAATTTAATAATTTTTTCCTATTTCCTAATATTTTTCCTAAATAAAAAATCCACAACAAAAGATATTAAATTTACTAAATAACTAAATTTTCAGATTAATTATGAATAATATAAATTTATTTCACTAATAAACAATACTATAATTTTTTTCCCTCTCCTAATATTTTTCCTACACAAAATATTAACACAAACTTTATATTTATAAATTTTTTCTACTTTTATACTATTTTAATCCCTACAATTTTTTATCCCAACACCCTATAGATATTCAATTTTTTAAATAACTAAATTTTCAGATTAATTATAAATAATATAAGTTTATTTCACCACTAAATAATAATTTAATTTTTTTAATAAAATAAATTTAACTAAATAATTTTTTTCCACCTCCTAATATTATTCCCACACAAAATATTCACACTTAGCATTTATATTTATAAATTTTTCCTACTTTTATATTATTTCAATCCTTATAATTTTTTATCAACACACTATATATAATAAATTTTTTAAATAACTAAATTCTCGGATTAATTGTAAATAATATAAATTTATTTCACCACTAAACAACACTATAATGTTTTTAATAAAATAAATTTAGCTAAATAATTTTTTTTCCATCTTTCCTACACAAAATATTCACAATAAAATTTATATTTATAAATTTTTTTTACGCTTATGCTATTTTAGTCCCTACAATTTTTTTTCCTACACACTATAAATATTAAATTTTTTAAATAATTTAAAATTTCAGATTAATTATGAATATTATAAATTTATTTCACTACTAAACAATATTTTAATTTTTTTAATAAAATAAATTTAACTAAATAATATTTTCCTATCTCTTAATATTTTGCCAACACAATATTTACACTAATTTTTATATTTATAAATTTTTTCATCTTTTATATTATTTTAATTCCTACAGTTTTTTATCCCAACGTCCGATATTAAATTTTTTTAAATAACTAAAATTTTAATTTAATTATAAATAATATAAATTTATTTCACCAATAAACAATACTTTAATTTTTTTGATAAAATAAATTTAACTAAATGATTTTTTACCCATCTTCTAATATTTTTCCTACACAAAATAGTTACTTATATTTATAATATTTTTTTATCACAACACCCTATGGATATTCAATATTTTAAATAACTAAATTTTCAGATTAATTATAAATAATATAAATTTATTTCACCACCAAATAATATTTTAATTTTTTAATAAAATAAAATTAACTAAATAATTTTTTTCCATCTATTAATATTTTCCCTATGAAAAATATTAATTTTTTTAATATTTATAAATTTTTTCTACTTTTATACTATTTTAATTCCTTCAATTTTTTGACCCAACACCCTATAGATATTAAATTTTTTAGATAACTAAATTTTCAAATAATTTTAAGTAAATAATTTTTTTCATCTCCTAATTATTTTCCTACACAAAATATTTACAATTCGCATTTATATTTATAAACTTTTTCTATTTTTATATTATTTCAATCCTTATAATTTTTTTACCAACACACTATATATATTAAATTATTTAAATAATTAAATTCTCGGATTAATTATAAATAATATAAATTTATTTCACCACTAAAAAATACTTTAATTTTTTAATAAAATAAATTTAACTAAATAATTTTTTCCCATCTCTTAATATTTTTCCTACACACCACCACTAAACAATACTTTAATTTTTTTAATAAAATAAATTTAACTTAATAATTTTTTCCATCTTTAATATTCATAACAACCTCTATATTTATAAATTTTTTTTCTACTTTTTTACTATTTTAATTTATCATTTTTCGGTCCAACACCCTATATATATTAAAATTTTTAAATAATTAAAATTTAATATTAATTATAAATAATATAAATTTATTTCACCACTAAACAATACTTTAATTTGTTTAACAAAATAAATTTAACTAAATAATTTTTTCCCTTTTTTCTAATATTTTTCCTACACAAAATATTCACACCAACTTTTATATTTATAAATTTTTCCTACTTTATACTATTTTAATCCTTACAATTTTTTATCCCAACACCCTATAAATATTACATTTTTTAAATAACTAAATTTTCAGTTTAATTATGAATAATATAAATTTATTTCACCACTAAACAATACTTTAATTTTTTAAATAAAATAAATTTAACTAAATAATTTTTTCACCATCTCCTAATATTTTTTCTACATAAAATATTCATAACATTATATTTATAAATTTTTCATAATTTTATATTATTTTAATCTCTACAATATTTTGTCTCAATACCCTATAGATATAAATTTTTTAAATAACTAAATTTTCAGATTAATTATGAATAATATAAATTTATTTCACCACTAATCAATACATTTACTTTTTTAATAAAATAAATTTAACTAAATAATTTTTTCCCCATCTCCTAATAAGTTTTCTATACAAAATATTCACACCAACTTTTATATTTATAAATTTTCCTACTTTTATACTATGTTAAACTCTACAATTTTTTGTTCCAGCATACTATATATATTAAATTTTTTAAATAATTAATTTTCAGATTCCCCCTTGGTTCCATGAATGGTTCTTCAATTGGGGCATTTTCCCAATAATGTTGCCAGACAAAGTCAGAACTGTTTATGAACAGTTTGCAAGGGTTAATGAGCCTTTATCAAATCCCATACTAGATTTTACTCTCCTGTACAAAATACCATGGATAGCCAGGTGAGATTATATATTAACCTCTAAAAAGCCTAAAAAATTTAATGAATTTGCTATTAATGATGTAAAATGGCTAACTAGAAGAATAATGGTAAAATGGTGGGATAAAACTGATTTCTTTGGAAAACTATCTATCCACTACCAACAAGGAATAATACAGCTGGTTAAAAAACCAGACGATCCATCTGAACAGTAAAAAATGACTAGACTGCTAAAGGAGTTATTTTACTCCATTCCCAAGGATGAACTAAAACAACGCCTGACCTTAGCTCTGGAGGAATTATCAAATACTGCTACTACAAAAGACAAGCCACAAGAAAAGGGTGAAGGCTCAAACACAAAATCCAAAAAGGCTAAAGAAAGCAGTGATTCAGATGAAGATGATTTACTGTCTGACTCTCTTTTTCACGACAGTCAGGACCCATATGACTCATCATGGCCATAAAGTAGATGCTTTCTGACGTCCGCAATGACGTAAAACTACACTATTTGTAAATAATTGTATAGTTTTAGTCGATTCCAGCTGTTAGATAACGACGATAGTGGACGATGGGACCCAATGCGCACCCACATTATCTCTTATCTTAAGGGAATCTTTACTTTATGCTTTCTTATCTGTAAAATGCCAAACGTCTGTCATATGCTGATTACTTTAGATTATGTTGATAAGATCGAATATATCAACTTGGTCTGAAAGTTGATATAAATAGAAGATAAAAGTCTAGCAGAGGACACACGAAAGAAAATCCTCTCTTTGAAAAATCCAGTTTTCTCTTTATTCTGTAGTCTTTGAATGAAATCTACATTTTCTAAATTTGAATCTAGATCTCTTGGCAGAAAACTATCTCAATTATCTCTTAAATCTGAAGCTGCAAAAATTTGCAGAAAAAGAAATATTCCTGTTAATGAATTGATCGGAGCACAGGATACTCTCGGAGAGCCTAGCGGAAAGTTTGACTATCTAGTCTGGTACACTAAGCCAGAATCAGCAGAAACTTCGTTCTCTGCCATTAAGCCAACTGGGTGGGGAGACGAATTCCAAAGCATAGTAAGTCTTCCATGTCTCTATGTCTGATAATATATCTAAAGCTATAGAAAAATTATTGTTTATAGATCTAACTAGTCAAAGTGAAGTATTACGTTTTAAAACCGAATTAGTAGCAGAAGGTCGAGAGTTGTATAATTATCATGCTGTTAACCACAACGAACATTGTGATTGTAGAGAATACCAAAGAACCTTAGCTTTGTTTGATGTTATTTTAAATTGTTTAAATTAACTCTTAAGAAATAATAATTTTTAATTTGACTTGTGCTTTATGATATATTAGTATTACTTTGACTTGTGCTTTATGATATATTAGTATTACTTTGACTTGTGCTTTATGATATATTAGTATTACTTTGACTTGTGCTTTATGATATATTAGTATTACTTGTTGTAAGATTTTAATTGCGAGTTTTTTAATTTTTGCGCTAGCTTCCCCTATTGGTATCAGAGCCTGTGTTGAACCCAATCCTGACTAAACCTTAGTGAAACCTAAGTCGCGTTTCCTGTTGCCAGAAAACCCTAGAAGTTAGGCGTGTTGGAGTAAGTCGTTGACAGTGATCTAAGGATAAGATGGAAAGGTTATTTGACTCAATCTCTGGTAGATCTAGGAGATCTAGCCCTTCTAGTTCTTCGATCTCAAAAAACAAAAATAAAAATAAAGAAATACTATTAGCATCCAATATAGATACTAGTTTACATAATTGGAAACTGCCTCCCGTATCCTCTGATCTTATATATAAAATTCCTTTTAAATTTAGATCTGATTATGTAGTTAAGACTGTAGAACAGGCTACCCCAGTACATGGAGAAATGCAATCGATGGGTTTATTGTCTGAGGAACTCATCAGAAAACATCAAGAAACATACTCGTTCCTTCATATAGGAATGATTCAAGTCGCGGTAAAACCAGCGACCAGGTTAGGGCTTAATACAACCGCTATGCTATGTGTCAGAGATAAGAGACACAATAAATTCAGTGACTCCTTATTAGGAGTAGTGGAATCTTCTCTGTGTGATGGGCCAATATTCTTTCAATGCTTTCTTAATCTCACTCTGTCCCTTTCAGATCCACATATCATGAAAACTCTAATTCTTGATATAAAGACTATGGGATATGACATGGCTCCAGGATCAGAAAATTTGATTCTAATCTACAGAATCCATTACAAAGCAATGAATACGGTGGTCCCTAATTTAAGGGATAGTGCTACCAAGTTAGTCTCTCCAAAATGAACGACTACTTTGTTTTTGACTAATATGTCAAAAGGAAACTTAATAGTTCCAAAACCAATTCAATGGGATCAGGTTAATTTGCCTGATAGCTGGATTCTTGAAGAAGCAGTACCACCAAGAAAAGAAGAATCAACTGCTGTTCAAACAATCATGCAGTCAAACGAAGGAACAATTGCCATCTAATTCAGCAGAAGTAGGAGTGTTTCTGACAGAAGATCTATGGCAGAAATCTCTCTAATGTCAGAACCATTACCTCCGCGATCTTCGGTATCAATCCCAGTCCAAAGAAGTAACTCTGTAATTGGACTACACAGATCTGAAGAGCAAGTGGCCAATCCTGTGTATGCAAGGCCTCAAAGCCCAGTTCAGAGGCCTCAAAGCCCAACACCATCAGACATGGGCTACAATGCTGAAAGCTTATACTCGAAATCCTTCAAAATTATGCTGCTAGAAATAGAAGAAGAACCATTTAACAAATGGTTTAAAATGGAACTTCCTATCAAAGAACAAAATATGTGGAGTAGGAAGTATGAGATATATAAAACCCAGAAACAGGGAAGTAAAGACTTTCCTGGGTTTATTAAACACTGTTTCTCTATACTAAAAAAACCATACCCAAACCTTGAGGACCCTTCCTTTTAACCACCCTTGAATCCCATTACAGAACCTTCATAACTCCTCAAAAGAAAGTCCTTAAAGAAATGCATCCACCCTTGACCGACATAGCCTATCAACCAACAGAAAACACCAAAGTAGACTGCATTCCTTTTTCCCATGATCATACCGAAAACCCCACAGAAAAACAACAAAATTATACCAACCTAAGCCTCCACACAATTGGTCAACAGCTGAACAGGGTTAAAAATCAAGTCTCAAAAATGGCAGCTCAACCAAGGTCAATAGACATCATCCCGACAAAGGAAGTTGCAGAATCCTCAGGAACCAAAGTTGATGAAAAGGTGTTGTTTAAACCAATGGA
Organism: Manihot esculenta; assembly: GCF_001659605.2. Lineage (NCBI taxonomy): Eukaryota > Viridiplantae > Streptophyta > Magnoliopsida > Malpighiales > Euphorbiaceae > Manihot > Manihot esculenta. Next base: position 16,912,274 of record NC_035166.2, read on the forward strand.
CAGTAAACCCATTGGTATTAAATTAAACAAAAATGAAGAAATGTTGGAAGAGCTCTCAAAAAGACTAGCTAAACTGGGAATAAAAGAAGATGGAAAGATGAAAGCAATTGCTCCATTAACAATGGAGTCAGAAGAAGAAAAGTCAAGTACTGATCACGAGTTAATTCAACTCGAAAAGATGTTACAAGAAACTGAACCAGCAGAAATCAATAGGATAAAATATCCTAAGGCACGAGCAACAATGGATTTAAAACCATACTATCCAAGGCCGTCGCCAATAAATTTGCAATTTGAAGATACCAGTTATAATTACATGCAGTATGATGGAACTTCAATAGTAGAATGGAATATTGATGGACTATCAGATTATCAAATCAAGAATGTCCTTCAATACATGACTATGTACGCTACTGCTAGTAGAGCTAAGGGTAATGATGACCCTAATACCGCGAGAGCCTTAATAGCAGGGTTTGGTGGCCAACTAAAAGGCTGATGGGATTTCACAGTCTCAAATGAAGGCAAAGAGCTGATATTTAAAATGATCAAGCAAGAGGGAACTCAACAAGTGCTAGATGTCGTTAATACCCTATTATATACGATAGGGTTACATTTTATTGGATCAGTAAATATGCTGACAGATAGAACGCAGGAGCAGTTAATAAATCTGCGATGCCTGGATCTATCTCATTTCAAATGTTATAAAGATACCTTCTTCTCTTTGGTATTCATTAGAGAAGACATCAATAATAGTGTCTGGAAGGAAAAGTTCTTAGCAGGATTACCAGCACTATTTGCAGAAAGAGTAAAAGATCAAATACGAAGCAAGTATAATGGTAATATACCGTATCATCAATACACATACGGAGAATTGGCTTCTGAAGTGGTGTCCACAGGACTCATCCTCTGCAATGAATTAAAAATTCATAAACAAATGCAGAAAGAACGTATCCATGGCAAGCAAATCCTTGGAAGCTTTTGTGAGCAATATGGCTTACCACCTCTTAAATTTTCGACCACGAAATTTACAGGGGGTAGGGCATGTACTGGGGTAGCCTGTTCTACAGTCTTAACTACATAATCAGATCTAAATTTAAAAGGATTTTTATATATAAGATCAGAGGATACGGGAGGCAGTTTCCAATTATGTAAACTAGTATCTATATTGGATGTTAATAGTATTTCTTTATTTTTATTTTTGTTTTTTGAGATCAAAGAACTAGAAGGGCTAGATCTCCTAGATCTACCAGAGATTGAGTCAAATAACCTTTCCATCTTATCCTTAGATCATTGTCAACGACTTATTCCAACACGCCTAACTTCTAGGGTTTTCTGGCAACAGGAAACGCGACTTAGGTTTCACTAAGGTTTAGTCAGGATTGGGTTCAACACAGATCTGAAGAGCAAGTGGCCAATCCTGTGTATGCAAGGCCTCAAAGCCCAGTTCAGAGGCCTCAAAGCCCAACGCCATCAGACATGGGCTACGATGCTGAAAGCTTATACTCGAAATCCTTCAAAATTATGCTGCTAGAAACAGAAGAAGAACCATTTAACAAATGGTTTAAAATGGAACTTCCTATCAAAGAACAAAAGATGTGGAGTAGGAAGTATGAGATATATAAAACCCAGAAACAGGGAAGTAAAGACTTTCCTGGGTTTATTAAACACTGTTTCTCTATACTAAAAAAACCATACCCAAACCTTGAGGAACCTTCCTTTTTAACCACCCCTGAATCCCATTACAGAACCTTCATAACTCCTCAAAAGAAAGTCCTTAAAGAAATGCATCCACCCTTGACCGACATAGCCTATCAACCAACAGAAAACACCAAAGTAGAATGCATTCCTTTTTCCCATGATCATACCGAAAACCCCGCAGCAAAACAACAAAATTATACCAACCTAAGCCTCCACACAATTGGTCAACAGCTGAACAGGGTTGAAAACCAAGTCTAAAAAATGGCAGCTCAACCAAGGTCAATAGACATCATCCCGACAAAGGAAGTTGCAGAATCCTCAGGAACCAAAGTTGATGAAAAGGTGTTGTTTAAACCAATGGACAGTAAACCCATTGGTATTAAATTAAACAAAAATGAAGAAATGTTGGAAGAGCTCTCAAAAAGACTAGCTAAACTGGGAATAAAAGAAGATGGAAAGATGAAAGCAATTGCTCCATTAACAATGGAGTCAGAAGAAGAAAAGTCAAGTACTGATCACGAGTTAATTCAACTCAAAAAGATGTTACAAGAAACTGAACCAGCAGAAATCAATAGGATAAAATATCCTAAGGCACGAGCAACAATGGATTTAAAACCATACTATCCAAGGCCGTCGCCAATAAATTTGCAATTTGAAGATACCAGTTATAATTACATGCAGTATGATGGAACTTCAATAGTAGAATGGAATATTGATGGACTATCAGATTATCAAATCAAGAATGTCCTTCAATACATGACTATGTACGCTACTGCTAGTAGAGCTAAGGGTAATGATGACCCTAATACCGCGAGAGCCTTAATAGCAGGGTTTGGTGGCCAACTAAAAGGCTGGTGGGATTTCACAGTCTCAAATGAAGGCAAAGAGCTGATATTTAAAATGATCAAGCAAGAGGGAACTCAACAAGTGCTAGATGTCGTTAATACCCTATTATATATGATAGGGTTACATTTTATTGGATCAGTAAATATGCTGACAGATAGAACGCAGGAGCAGTTAATAAATCTGCGATGCCTGGATCTATCTCATTTCAAATGTTATAAAGATACCTTCTTCTCTTTGGTATTCATTAGAGAAGACAGCAATAATAGTGTCTGGAAGGAAAAGTTCTTAGCAGGATTACCAGCACTATTTGCAGAAAGAGTAAAAGATCAAATACGAAGCAAGTATAACGGTAATATACCGTATCATCAATACACATACGGAGAATTGGCTTCTGAAGTGGTGTCCACAGGACTCATCCTCTGCAATGAATTAAAAATTCATAAACAAATGCAGAAAGAACGTTTCCATGGCAAGCAAATCCTTGGAAGCTTTTGTGAGCAATATGGCTTACCACCTCTTAAATTTCTGACCACGAAATTTACAGGGGGTAGGGAGACTAAGCAGCAGTCGAGTGACTACAAGAAAAGGCGCTTCACTAAATACAAATGACCCTTCAAGGAAAAAGAAAAGAATGAAAAACTTAAACATCCTGGAAAAGGCAAGAAAGGACATGATAAAGGCAAAGCAGAGAAAACTATAGTCTGCTATAGGTGTGGCAAAAGAGGACATTATGCCAACAAATGCCGAGTCAAACAGCAAATACAGGCATTAACCATAGAAGAAGATTTAAAAGAAGCATTAGCAAAAATTTTGCTAAATGAGACAGACTCTGAGCAGGAGACCATGGAAATCAACGCTGTAAACTATACCACAGAAGAAGAAAGTAGTACTGAAGAAGAAGAAAACCAAAAAGAAGACTGTGAAGGAAACTGTGACAAATACAAGTCATTGTGCGCAATGAATGGTCTCATGGTACTAACAAAAGAGGATAATCTCATCCTTGATTTGATAGATAATATTGAAGATCCAGAAAAGAAGAGGGAGAAATTAGAAACCTATATTGGTCTCTACAAAAATACAGGGGTAAACACCTCAGTGTAAAATCAGAAATTCGAACGTAATCAGCCTACATACGACCTCAAAGAGATATTAGAAAGAATTAAAAATTCCAAAAGCCAAAAGGAACCAACAGTGGCAGAATTACGTTCAGAACTCAACTCAGTAAAGACTGAGATCAAAGAACTAAAAGATAGGATAAGTGTCCTAGAGCTGTTAAATGAACAGCAGCAATTAGCCATAGAAGAGCCAGAAGGAGAAGAAAAAGACCTTAATAATCTCCACTACATCAATATGGCAGATAGGGTAATAACCCATAAATGGCACACTAAGGTTACCATAGTAGTACACAAAGAATATGTGTTCGAAACTAATGCATTGATCGACTCTGGAGCTGATCTTAACTGCATCAATGAGGGACTAGTTCCTTCAAAATACTTTTCAAAGACACTCGAGGAGTTGCATACTGCGGATGGAAGCAGAATGTCGGTAAGATACAAATTAAACAATACCGCCATCTGCAATCAAGGTATATGTTTCGAAATCCCTTTCCTAATGGTAAAAGGATTATCCCATCCTGTTATCTTAGGAAATCCTTTCTTACACATGTTATATCCTATTAGACAGGTAACTAAGGAAGGAATTAGTACTGAAATAAATGGAAAAGTAATTACTTTTCACTTTAGTTCTCAGTCGAAATTAAAAGAGATAGATGTGTTAAAGAACACAGTAGAAAGTAAGATTAAGTTTATTAATTTCTTAAAACAGGAAGTAGTCTAGAAATGTATAGATGAAAGGTTAAAAGAACCTAAAATTCAACAAAGGATTAAAGAAATCCAAGAAGATTTGGTAAGAAGCATTTGTGCTGAAAGCCCAGATGCATTTTGGTCTAGAAAGAGGCATGTGGTAAAATTACCATATGAGCTTGAGTTTTCAGAAAAGGCTATTCCGACAAAGGCCAGGCCCATAGCAATGGGACCAAGGCATTTAGAAATTTGTAAAAAAGAAATTACTGAATTAGAAGCTAAAGGGTTAATAAGGAAAAGTAGTAGCCCTTGGAGCTGTCCAGCCTTTTATGTAGAAAACGCAGCTGAACTAGAAAGAGGTGTCCCGAGACTGGTCATAAACTATAAGCCCTTAAATAAGGCGCTCAGATGGATAAGATATCCTTTGCCCAACAAGAGAGATTTGTTGAATAGGCTTTATGAAGCCACGATCTTCTCTAAGTTTGATATGAAGTCTGGATATTGGCAGATCCAGATTGCAGAAGAAGACAAATATAAAACAGCTTTTACAGTACCCTTTGGGCATTATGAATGGAATGTCATGCCCTTTGGTCTAAAAAATGCTCCTTCTGAATTCCAGAAGATTATGAATGAAATTTTTAACGTTTATTCAGCGTTTTCTATTGTTTACATTGATGATGTCCTAATTTTCTCCAGGACACTAGATCAGCATTTCAAGCATTTAAGAATGTTTGAAAAGATCGTTAAAATAAACGGTCTAATTGTTTCGGCAAAGAAGATAAAGATCTTCCAAACCGAAGTTAGATTCTTGGGTCATAACATCTCTAAAGGAACCATTATTCCTATCAATAGAGCCATAGAATTTGCTAGTAAATTTCCTGATGAGATTAAAGACAAAACTCAGTTACAGAGATTTTTAGGAAGCCTAAATTATGTAGCTGATTTCTATAAGAATCTAGCGCAAGATGCCAAGCCATTGTTTCAGCGTCTTAGAAAGAACCCCCCTGAGTGGACTAAAGAGTGCACTTTAGCGGTAAAAAGGATTAAAGAAAGGGTAAAAACCCTTCCGTGTCTTGCCATACCACACCCTGAGTCCTTTAAAATAGTAGAAACAGATGCCTCAGAAAAGGGATATGGGGGTATACTAAAACAAAGACTTGATAAGAAAGAAACCCTAGTAAGATTCACTAGCGGTATATGGGTAGGACCGAGAGTAAATTACTCTACAGTTAAAAAAGAAATTTTATCAATTGTTTTGTGTGTTCAGAAATATGAATCTGATTTATTAAATTAGAAATTCCTAATAAGGATTGATTGTAAAAGCGCAGAGGAAATACTCCTTAAGGATGTTAAAAACATCGCGTCAAAACAAATATTTGCTCGATAGCAGGCTATTTTATCTGTTTTTGATTTTGATATTGAATTCATCAAAGGAGAGTCTAATTCATTACCTGATTTTCTAACAAGAGAGTTTCTTACAAGAAATGAGTACAAAGACTCCGGCCAAAAGGCAATATGAAGAAGCATCATCATCAAATCCGGTTAAAGAATCGGACCATGTGCGAGAAGACGCTTATAAAATAAGCATCAAGCCTGTGAATGACAAAGAGGTAAATTACCCATATGTTCCTATCAGTTATTATGTACTGAGTCCCATAGAGAAAATGTATGAAAGCCTGAACCCATATGAGATTGCAGCCTACTATACTGAACATCACTCTGCTGTCCCATTCTACCCTAAAGCCTATCAGGCCATACTCACTGAGACAAGTTCAGTAGAAATAGCACCCACTGAAAGAACGGGCCGTCAATGGGCCTACAACAAGTTTGTTATAAAAAATATCATAACTAGTGAACAGTGGGGAGACTCTCTCTTTAAACAAAGAGAGATGAGGTATGGAACACCCAGATGGTATAGTTACTTTGACTATATTCAAGTATGGACATGAGCTCTACTATACGAAAATCGGCAAAGAAAATTTAGCTGGTTTATTCAATTTCAATTAGAAAGGGAAATTAAAGAATTTTCCCCTTGGTTCCATGAATAGTTCTTCAATTGGGGCATTTTTCCAATAATGTTGCCAGACAAAGTCAGAACTGTTTATGAATAGTTTGCAAAGGTTAATAAGCCTTTATCAAATCCCAGACTAGATTTTACTCTCCTGTACAAATACCATGGATAGCCAGGTGGGATTATATATTAACCTCTAAAAAGCCTAAAAAATTTAATGAATTTGCTATTAATGATGTAAAATGGCTAACTAGAAGAATAATAGTAAAATGGTGGGATAAAACTGATTTCTTTGGAAAACTATCTGTCCACTACCAACAAGGAATAATACAGCTGATTAAAAAACCAGATGATCCATCTGAACAGTAAAAAATGACTAGACTGCTAAAGGAGTTCTTTTACTCCATTCCCAAGGATGAACTAAAACAATTACCACTAAACAATACTTTAATTTTTAAATAAAATAAATTTAACTAAATAATTTTTTTCATCTCTTAATATTTTTTCTACACAAAATATTCACACCAACTTTTATATTTATAAATTTTTCCTACTTTTATATTATTTCAATCCTTACAATTTTTTTTTCCCAACACACTATATATATTAAATTTTTTAAATAACTAAATTCTCGAATTAATTATGAATAATATAAATTTATTTCACCACTAAACAATACTTTAATTTTTTTAATAAAATAAATTTAATTAAATAATTTTTTCCCTATCTCCTAATATTTTTCTTACACAAAATATTCACACCAACTTTTATATTTATAAATTTTTCTTACTTTTATACTATTTTAATCCTTATAATTTTTTTCCCAACATACTATATATACTAAATTTTTAAATAACTAAAATTTCAGATTAATTATAAATAATATAAATTTATTTTAGCACTAAATAATAATTTAATTTTGTTAATAAAATAAATTTAACTAAATAATTTTTTTTCTTATCTCATAATATTTTTCTTTCAAAAAATATTTACAATAACATTTATATTTATAAATTTTTCATACTTTTATACTATCTTAATCTTTACATTTTTTCTCAACACATATTTAATTTTTTTAATAATTAAAATTTCAAATTAATTATGAATAATATAAATTTATTTCACCACTAAACAATACTTTAATTTTTTTAATACAATAAATTTAACTAAATAATTTTTTTCTCATCTTTTAGTATTTTTCCTACACAAAATATTCACAATAAAATTTATATTTATAAATTTTTCCTACTTTTATACTATTTTAGTCCCTACAATTTTTTGTCCCAACACCTATATATATTAAATTTTTTAAATAACTAAAATTTCATATTAATTATGAATAACATAAATTTATTTCACCACTAAACAATACTTTAATCTTTTTATATAAATAAATTAAACTAAATATTTTTTCCATCTCCTAATAATGTTTTCCCATCTCTTAATTTTTTCATACACAAAATATTCACAACATTTATATTTATAAATTTTTCTACTTTTATACTATTTTAATCCCTACAATTTTTTTATCCCAACGCCCGATTTTAAATTTTTTAAATAACTAAATTTTCATAATTATAAATAATATAAATTTATTTCACCACTAAATATATTTTATTTTTTTAAGAAAATAAATTTAACTAAATAATTTTTTTTCTCCTCCTAATATTTTTACTTAAGAAAATATTTACAACAACATTTATATTTATAAAATTTTGCTACTTTTATACTATTTTAATCTCTACAATTTTTTTCCACAAACCTATAGATATTAAATTTTTTAATTAACTAAAATTTCATATTAATTATGAATAATATAAATTTATTTCATAACTAAACGATACTTTAATTTTTTTAATAAAATAAATTGAAGTAAAATAATATTTTTTCATCTCCTAATATTTTGCCTACACAAAATATTCACACCAACTTTTATATTTATAAATTTTTTCTACTTTTATGTTATTTTAATCCCTATAATGTTTTATCCCAACTCCCAATATTAAATTTTTTAAATAATTAAATTTTCATAATTATAAATAATATAAATTTATTTCACCACTAAACAATACTTTAATTTTTTTAATAAAATAAATTTAACTAAATATTTTTTTTTCTCATCTCCTAATATTTTTCCTACACAAAATATTCACAACAACATTTATATTTGTAAATTTTTCTACTTTTATACTATTTTTATCCTTGCAATTTTTTATCCCAATGCTCGATATTAAATTTTTTAAATAACTAAATTTTCATAATTATGAATGATATAAATTTATTTTACCACTAAACAATACTTTAATTTTTCTAATAAAATAAATTTAACTAAAAATTTTTTCTCATCTCATAATATTTTTCCTTCAGAAAATATTCACAACAACATTTATATTTATAAATTCTTTCTACTTTTATACTATTTTAATCCCTGTAATTTTTTATCCCAACGACCGATATTAAATTTTTTAAATAACTAAATTTTCATAATTATGAATAATATAAATTTATTTCACCACTAAACAATAATTTAATTTTTTTAATAAAATAAATTTAACTAAATAATTTTTTCCCATCTCCTAATATTATTTTTTACACAAAATATTCACAACTAACATTTATATTTATACATTTTTCCTACTTTTATACTATTTTAATCACTACTATTTTTTGTTCCACCAATGTATAGATATTAAATTTTTTAAATAACTAAAATTTCAGATTAATTATGAATAACATAAATTTATTTCACCACTAAACAATACTTTAATTTTTTTAATAAAATAAATTTAACTAAATATTTTTTTTCTCATCTCCTAATATTTTTCCTACACAAAATATTCACAACAACATTTATATTTGTAAATTTTTCTACTTTTATACTATTTTTATCCTTGCAATTTTTTATCCCAATGCTCGATATTAAATTTTTTAAATAACTAAATTTTCATAATTATGAATGATATAAATTTATTTTACCACTAAACAATACTTTAATTTTTCTAATAAAATAAATTTAACTAAAAAATTTTTTCTCATCTCATAATATTTTTCCTTCAGAAAATATTCACAACAACATTTATATTTATAAATTCTTTCTACTTTTATACTATTTTAATCCCTGTAATTTTTTATCCCAACGACCGATATTAAATTTTTTAAATAACTAAATTTTCATAATTATGAATAATATAAATTTATTTCACCACTAAACAATAATTTAATTTTTTAGGCCGGTCACCTCGTAGCCCTGTTAGCTCGCGCGCTAGGAGGAATTAAATGGCCGCCTAGCATGGAGGGATGCTCTGACTCGTCCATACATACAATTTGACTGACAGAAATAAGTGGCACTATAACAGGGAGGCGGTTATACGTCACTAGCAGACAAAAGGAAAAGGGATAAAAGGGAAGGGGGTGATCTTCCCTAGCGAAGCTTACACACATATTGTAAACCCTATTTTCTAGAACGAAGGAGATCTTCTCATCACCGGAGTTCCATTTTCATAACACCCACTGAGATCCACATGGTAAACCACAACGAAAACTATACCAGTAACACCCCGAACGACCTGAGCTCTGCTCAAGAAGGTCAGCAGTCCTCATTCTCAAGGCCACAACCCCTTCAAACCAACCACCCGTACTGTTCAATCCCTCGCCGAGCTCGGCAGGGAATGTACCCAGAACCACCTTGTCCAACTAAGAACTCCAAACCATGGCCCTCCAGCTACAGAACCCTACTCACTGGTTAAGGCAGATGTTGCAACAGAGGGGGCTTAATACCCCATTAAGCGTACCTCCTATAGCTGAATGGTTCAACGCCACTGAGCCCCAACCCACCTTCAACTACCAGATCCCCCAACAAAGTAGTTGGAGGCTCGGAGAAGGGAGTGGAGGAGCCAATAGAGAAGATGAGCCAGCAGTTAGAGCCCGAGGAAGGAGGGTGAGAGAGCTTATTGAAAATAGCGAAGCAGAGAGCTACTCTACGGTGACAGCTAGGATGATGGAAAGCGAGGAATGGGGAGAAGGGTATCACTTGGAAAAAAGGCCGAGGCAGGAAGAGAAAAACGTAGACCAGAAGTTGCGGAGAATGAAGGACCAGCTCCTAGCTGAGCTGGGGGCAAAAGACAACAGCCAGACCCTACTTCCTCACCATTTTCAGGGTGGATCCAGCAGGAGACCACCCCAAAAAAGTTTATGATGCCACCAATGGCAACATATGACAGAGCAGGGAACTCTCGAGAGCACATCCTAAACTATAAAATGTTCATGGAAATCCAGACTCTGTCGGATGCCCTGATGTGTAAGGTCTTCCCCACAACTCTCACGGGACCAGCAAGGGCCTAGTTCAATAGGCTGGAGGAGGGGAGCATTAAAAGCTTCGGGAACCTCGCCAACATATTCATCAGTCGGTTCATAGTAGAGGTCCTGGCTGAGAGGAAGACCAGCTACTTAGAAACGGTCTGGCAAAGGAATAATGAATCTCTGAGGGAGTATGTGTCCCATTTCAATACAGAGACTTTGCAGATCCCTGAGTTGGATGAGAACAGAGTAGTGGAAGCCATACTAAAGATGCCAGAGCCAACTTGTGTGAGAGATGTGCAGAGATTCACAGGGAGGGTGGTAGCGCTCAACCGATTTATGTCAAAATCTGCAGAACGAGGCTTGCCCTTCTTCAAGAAACTAAGGAAAGTCTCAAACTTCGAAGGGACAGAGGATTGCCAACAGGCTTTCAGAAGCCTCAAGCAATACCTCAGTTCACCACATGTACTCAGCAGCCCATTAGCTGGGGAAGAGCTCCTGATCTACCTAGCGACCTTAGAGCAAGCCATAAGCGCTGTGTTGGTGAGAGAAAAAGGAGGAGAGCAAAAGCCGATCTTCTATGTTAGCAAGGTACTCAAGGATGCCGAGGTCAGATACATGAACATAGAGAAGCTAATGTTTGCCCTGCTGTTGGCAGTGAGGAAGTTCAGAGTCTATCTTGAAAGCCACCAGGGAGTTGTGATGACAGATCAACCTTTAAAGAAAATCCTTCACAGACCGGAAGCATCAAGTTGAATGATCGCCTGGTCTGTCGAAATCGGTCCATACTGTCTTGAATATTGACCTCGGACGGCCATCAAAGCTCAAGCCCTTGCTTAATTCATAGCCGAATGCTCCTTCAATGAGGAACAGCCAGAGCTCAATAGAGAGTCACCGAGCTCAGCGGAAGGAAGGGATGGAAATCAGCCACCAAGAGAGTTCAGTTGGAACTTGTTTGTGGATGGGGCGTCCAATGCTGGGGGCAGCGGAGCTGGGATATTGTTGAAAGGCCCAGAAGGATTCAAGGTCTACTACGCCCTATGCCTGGAGTTTACAGCCTCCAATAACATGGCAGAATATGAAGCCCTCATAAATGGGATGTTGATAGCATCGGAAGTAGGGGCAATCGACCTCAAAATAAGCAGCGACTCCCAGCTGGTGATCAATCAAATAACAGGGACATACCAAGCAAGGGACCCCATCATGCAGAAATACTTGGCCAATATGCAAGCTGTAGAACCCGAGCTCGCGAGCAGGGAATTGCTGTGCAATACTAGAGGATACCCTGAGAGGAGAATGAAGAAGCAGACCTGCTTAGCCGGCTATTTGAAAAAGAACTGGAATAACTCTGGGATGAGGTGTACATAAAACACATCAGCACCCCCACTTTTGAAAAACCTGCCACAATAATGCAGATCGGAGAAGGGCAGAATTGGATGACCCCGTACCTAAAGTACTTATAGGCTGGGAAGCTCCCTGAGGATAAAGCTGAAGTAAGAAAAGTTGCAGCCCGAGCTGCCAACTATCAGGCGATAAGGGGAACCCTATATCGAAGGGGAAGGTCTAGTCCATGGCTCCAATGTGTGGGTCCAGAGGAAGTGGCCAGGGTAATTGAGGAGATACATCAGGGAGTCTATGGAGCACATGAAGGAGTAGGCATATTGGGAAACAAAATTTTTAGGTAAGGCTATTATTGGCCCACAGTAAAAAAAGAAGCAGAGGAATTTGTCAGAAGATGCAACATCTGCCAAAGGTTTGCCAACGCCATTAACATCTCGGCTACACCACAGTTCAGTATATCAAGCCCTTGGCCATTTTCACAGTGGGGCATAGACATCCTAGGCCCTTTCCCTAATATCACCGGGCAAAAGAAGTTTGTGATAGTAGCGGTGGAGTACTTCTCCAAGTAGCCCGAAGCCGAGGCTATGCCTATCATCACAGCGCGCAAAGTAATAGATTTCATCTAGGGCAACATCATCTGCAGATTTAGGATACCAAGGACACTTATATCAGACAATGGCAAGCAGTTCGACTGCAAAACCTTTAAGAATTTCACAAGAAATATGGGCATCTGGCACAAGTTTTCCTCGGTAGCCCACCCTCAAACCAATGGCCAGACGGAGGTCACGAACCGAGCCATTCTTCAAGGGCTAAAGAAGCGGCTGGATGGAGCAAAGAAGAACTGGACTGTCGAGCTCAATAGCATCCTATGGGCGTTCAGGACTACCCTTCGGACGCCAACGAAGGAAACACTGTTCGCACTGACATGGAACCCTATGGCACAAGCCTCAAACCCATATGCACAAGTAGATATGGAATCCAAAGATTTGATAAACCCACCTCCTATGGGACCCTACACTTAGAGAAGCTGAAACACCAATGATCGAAGGATTTAGATGAGAATCCGAAAAATGCCACAACTAATAGTTGATAAGTTAGCCAAGATTCTTAGTGTAATTGATGAAAGCAAATCCTCACTCTCACTCAAAGCAATACATGCCAAAGGCATGAAAAGGAATTCTAAAAATTTAGATTCAAAGCTACCTCTTACAAGTGTTTCTTATCCTTATATAGTAAGGAGAGAAAATAAAACCCTAAGACACTCTTCTTAGGTCTGGCCGAACCACACACAAGACCCAAACCCAATAACATACTAAAATAACACATCAAATATATAAGTATTAAAACATAAGCTCAAAACATGATCCAACACTCTAAGACTTAAAAGATAAAATATGGCCATAATACAAGCCCAAACAAAGCCAAAATAAAGCAAATGTTTAAATAATAAAACATAGCAAACCCATCATGACAAAGCTAAATCTTCACAAAAGCCTTTCTTGATCTTCACTTTAGGCTTTCCTTTGTTTAGCTTTGGCCCACAGGTTTGATTAGGCTCCCTAAGCCTATGATTGCAAGTGTTGTGCCAAATCTGCCCCATATGAGTTGAAGCACGTCCTAAATGTATATGGATCATATGAATATCATTTTGAACTCTTTTTAGATCAATTTGAATGATATAAGTTTGCTCCACACCATTGTTAGAAATTTGCCCTATTGGATTCGTATACGCACTAGCATTCGGCACCGAGGCAGTAGTCCCTATCGAGCTGCAAATCCCTTTTCACCGTGTCCAGTTCAACAATGAGGACACCAACGGTGAGAAGCTGAGAAGCAACTTGAACGCCCTAGAGGAGATCAAAGAGGAAGCTCAAGTGCGCACTTGTAATACCCAGCTAGACCCCGACAGTAGTATTCCTACTGTCCGGCGGAATCTCCGTTAGAATTCGGGATTCATGGATGTCGGAGCCTTCCAGAGGGGTAAAATAGAGGGTTTTTCAAAATGTTTTTTCATGATTATATGTTTTTGATTAAGAAAATTGAGTTTTGAAAAGGAAAAGACCAAGGAGGCCATTGCCAGGTTCGGCCGCCGAAAGTTGCATGCTTTTGCTGCCCCCGAATCCCCACTTCGGCCGCCGAAGGTGCCGCCGAAAGACCCCTGTCCAGCCTTCCTTTGCTTGTTTTTCCATGCATGTTTGAGATGTTTTAGGGGGTTTTTGGGGGAATGTTTAGAGTTATGATAGAGTATGTCTGTACCTCATTTGAGTCCACCTGTGTAGGTTTGGACCCGAGGAACCAAGGAGGCCCTCAGTGTTAGCTGATTCAGAGGTATTCCAGCGTCTACTAGAGGTGAGTAGAACTGAACTATGTTTTCTTAAATAAAAGGTTTTCGCATGACTCATGCATCATAAATGCCATGTGTATCTAGGATATATTGCATTCGAACTCACGAATATGTTGCATTGCATTATATGTTATGGATGTGGATGAATGTTGGATGATCCTTTAGTCCTTGAGGGAAGTCCAGAGGCCCATTCTACGCCCTGGCATGATATATGAGGAAGTCTAGAGGCCCATGCTACGCCCTGGCACCATGTAGGAGAAAGACCAGAGGCCCATTCTACGTCACTGGCATGATAGTGTTATTGTTAGGTTATGAGAAAGACCAGGAGCCCATGCTACGCCCTGGCACTATTAACATGTATGAGGACTATTGGTGATAAGTTCATCCTTGATATGACTTGTTTGTGATGTGATGCATTTCATGGAGGCATGTTTTGTTGATTTTATTGGTACTCTACTCACTGGGCTCTAGTAGCTCACCCCTCTCCTTAACCCCCAGATTTGCAGGGCCAGAGATAGCATGGGATAGCTACATGAGTAAAGTTATGTAATAGTTCTGTAGTGGACATGTATTGTAAAATGATGTAAAGTCATGTAATGTATATTGGTGATAGAGTTGTGCTTGGCCCTAGAGCTGGTTATTTCCTTTTGTACATGATCTGTATATTATTATGTTTTATAATGATATATGTTGAGGACCAAGCTTAAAGTATGAAATGATGACCCAACTAGAGCATTTGATGAGGGCTCTAGTATGGGGTTTTATGTTTACAGAGTTAATGTGCATGCATAGGTTAAGCTTAGTAGATGTAAAGTTTCAAATTTTTATGGAAATTGTTGATCATGTATGGGATTTACCAGGTTTACAGAATGCATAGTAGGCTTGCTACGGGTCCCGGCGGCCTTAAGTCAATCTAGATCCTAGCGCCGGTAGCAGTCCGGTCTCCGGGTCGTTACAGATTGGTATCAGAGCCCTAGGTTCATATGGTCGGACCTATAGTGTGTCGGGCTCATAGAGATCATAGAAGGGCAAGCATAATAGGCAAAAATCATGTCCACTAGGATAGGATGTAGAGTCCTGTCTTGCTGATGCTGTGAAATGCCATGACTGTTTGCATGTGCATTCATGATATGTTATGCATGTTATAGGATTCATGTGTTTCCACATGGACCAAATGATGCTAATGTTTATGTGTATGGTTATGTTTTCAGAATTCAGAATGCGAGGTACTCGTCGATCTGCACGATTGACTGGAGTTCCACCTGAGGATGAAGGCATGAGTGCCCGTCCCCCTACTTTGCTAAGGGCAAGGTCGAGCAGGACAAGCAGAGAAGGGACATCAAGGGACCCTAGAAGGTCTTTTGATGCAAGCAGAAGAGGAACAGTGTAGGGTGAAGAGCCTGAGGATGTGAGGGAGGCTATGGATGTGGATCAGAGAGAAGGAAGTGTGGGTGTTGGCATGTCTGAGAAGGGTATGGGAGAGTCTCAGGGAGGCGCTCAGGCCTCGGGGTTTGGTTATCCACCCCAATATCAGCCTTTCTTTCAGGGCCCAGGGTATTCGATGGGAGGGACATCGGATTACTCTAGCTTTCACCCATATCCCACTTTCATGCCATATCCTCCTTTTTACCCACCATATCCACAATACCCTATGTATCCACCCTCACCCTTTTTCCCAAGTCCAGCAACTCCTTATCCAGGAAGTGTTGTACCTCCTCCGCCACCAGCAGAACCAGTTGTTCCTGTTATCCCTGTTATCCCAACACCTAAACCTAGCTCGCCGGAGAGGAGCAAGGTAAAGATGACAGATTACTTAAAACTGGATGCTCCTAAGTTTAAAACAGGATGTGATCCGTTTGAGTATCTGAAAATGGTGAAAATGATAGCAGATGAGCTGGGGGCAGATGATACTAGAGCCATTCAGATGGCGGGGTTCACTTTGAAATGCAAGAAAGCAAAAGAGTGGTTTAATAACTATGTGGACCCTCGGTTGGAGAGCATGTCTTGGGAGGAGTTTGCTAATGAATTTGCTGGGTGGGCTTTTCCAGATAGCTCTAGAGAGCTGAAGATGATAGAGTTTGAACAGCTGAGGCAGTCTGAGGATATGAGTGTCGATGAGTACACTGATAAGTTCTTGGAGTTGTTGCAATATGCGGGTCAGGCTTATGATTCAGAACAGAAGAAAGCAAAGAGGTATACCATGAGGCTTCATCCCAGGTATTCCTCCCTGATCTTAGCAGCAGAGAGGGAGAGCGTCCACGTCATAGTGGATGCAGCTAGAAAAATGGAGGCTAGTGCCATTATTCAGGGGACAGTGAAGCAATCAGGGGCAGTCTTCAGGTTCCAAGACCCCAGGTGGGGGAAAGCTAGATCCCTCTTCTCAGGTAGCAGCAGCTTCAGGTAGTAAGAGATGGGGTAAGACAAAAGTCAAGAAGAACAAGTTCTGAAACAAGTTGAAGTCAGGTCTGGGTTTGGGGAGTGGCTCGAGCTCAGGTTCAGGAGGAGCTGAGTGTAAGAAGTGCGGTAGGTCGCACAAGGGAGTGTGTCGATTTGGGACTACAGCCTGCTTCAGGTGTGGGCAGGAGGGACACATGGCTCGGGAGTGTCCAATGGCGCCTTTTTCAGCACCGTCCCAGCAGACAGCTTCAGGCAGTATGGCTCAGCCAGCAGCTCCAGCCATGACTCAGGGTAGTAGCAGAGGCAGAGGGAGAGGAGCAGCCTCTTCTTCAGCAGGTTCTCGAGGTGAAGGTCCATCAGCGCCAGTTCGGATCTTCACTTTGACACAGCAGGAGGCTAACACATCAAACACCGTGGTGTCAGGTAATCTCATCATTGGGTGTTCTGATGTGTATGCTTTATTGGACCCTGGTGCTTCTCATTCCTTTATTGCACCGAGAGCCGTAGAGAGAGTGGGATTGATGGCTTCTGGGTTAGAGTGTCCCCTTTGGGTCAGTGGGCCCAAGTGTGATCCATCAGTGGCAGAGTCAGTCTGCCGGTTTAGTCCTATGTTCATTGAGGGGCGATGCCTTCCAGCCAACCTTGTGGTTTTAGATTTGACGGATTTTGATGTCATTCTAGGGATGGATTGGCTATCCGCTCATGATGCTACCTTGGACTGTAGAGATAAGGTAGTCAAGTTCAGAGATCAGGATGGGTCAGTGTTTGTCTTCCGAGGAGATAGGAGGGGTATACCTAGAGGTTTGATATCAGCCCTGCAGGCTTGTAGGTTGCTTAGGAGGGATTGTCAGGGGTTTTTAGCTCATGTGAGAGAGCTTGACAGTCAGGTTAGTGAGCCCGCCTCAGTGCCCGTACTCAGGGAATTTCCAGATGTTTTCCTAGATGAGCTTCCAGGACTACCACCTGCTAGGGAGATAGAGTTTGAAATAGAAGTCATGCCTGGTACCAGACCGATCTCTATCCCTCCCTACAGGATGGCACCAGCAGAGTTACAAGTGTAACATCCTCAAATCCATACAACAAGAGTTAAAGGAACAATTGCAAGAGTTGGTAGATAAGGGTTTCATCCGACCGAGTACATCACATTGGGGCGCTCCAGTTCTGTTTGTAAGGAAGAAAGATGGATCCTTAAGACTTTGTATCGACTACAGGCAGTTGAACAAGGTCACTACCAAGAATAGGTATCCTCTACCCAGGATCGATGATCTATTTGACCAGCTAGCAGGAGCAGGTTGTTTCTCCAAAATAGATCTAAGATATGGGTATCATCAGTTGAGAATCAAGGAAGAGGATGTGCCAAAGACAGCTTTCAGGACCAGATATGGGCATTATGAGTTCCTAGTGATGCCGTTCGGGTTAACTAATGCCCCTGCAGCATTCATGGATCTCATGAACAGAGTTTTCAGTCAGTATCTGGATCACTTTATTATTGTCTTCATTGATGATATTTTAGTGTATTCCAGAAATGCAGAGGAGCATGCCCATCATCTGAGGCTAGTATTGCAGACCTTGAGGGAGCATGGCTTGTATGCCAAGTTCTCCAAGTGTGAGTTCTGGTTAAGGTGCATTTCTTTCTTGGGGCATGTTGTGTCAGATCAAGGCATTGAAGTAGACCCCAAGAAGATAGAGGCTGTAGCTAGCTGGCCTAGACCCACTTCAATGACAGAGGTTAAGAGTTTTCTGGGTTTGGCAGGCTATTACAGGCGGTTCGTTCAGGACTTCTCAAAGATTGCTGCTCCTATGACCAGATTAACGAAGAAGAATCAGACTTTTGTGTGGTCTGACCAATGTGAAGAAAGTTTTGAAGAGCTCAAGAAAAGGTTGACTTCAGCACTAGTGTTAGCTCTGCCTATCAGCAATGCAGACTTCACAGTGTTTTATGATGCATCCCGAGTGGGACTGGGTTGTGTGTTGATGCAGAATGAGAGGGTAATTGCTTATGCTTCTAGGCAGTTGAAGAAGCATGAGATGAATTATCCTACACATGACCTAGAGATGGCAGCTGTGATCTTTGCACTTAAGATGTGGCGGCATTACCTTTATGGGGTTAAATGTGAGATCTTCACAGATCATAAAAGCTTGCAGTACATCTTGAGTCAGAGAGAGTTGAATTTGAGGCAGAGAAGATAGGTAGAACTGCTTAGTGACTATGATTGTACGATTCAGTACCATCCAGGTAAGGCAAATGTTGTAGCTGATACCCTAAGCTGAAAATCATTTGGCAGTTTGTCCCACATCGCAGTAGAGAGAAGACCGGTGGTGAGAGAATTTTATAAGCTCCTTGATGAGGGGTTGCAGTTAGAGTTATCTGGTACAGGTGCCTTGATCGCTCAGATGAAAGTGACGCCTGTGTTTCTAGAGCAGGTGGCTCAGAAACAGCACGAGGACCTAGAGTTGGTAAAGATTGCCAGGACTGTTCAGTCAGGCAGCAATGGTGAGTTCAGATTTGACAATAAAGGGATCCTCCGCTATGGAACTAGGTTATGTGTACCAGATGATGTGAGCCTAAAAGGGGACATTGTGAGGGAAGCTTATAGTGCCAGGTACAATGTTCACCCTGGAGCCACCAAGATGTACCAGGATTTGAAACGAGTTTATTGGTGGCCAGCCATGAAGAGAGAGGTGGCACAGTTCGTGTCAGCTTGCGAAGTATGTCAGAGGGTGAAGTTGGAACATCAGAAGCTGGCTGGAATGCTTAACCCACTGCCGATTCTAGAGTGAAAATGGGAGAATATAGCTATGGATTTTGTAGTGGGGTTACCGACAGTATCGAACAGAGTGATTGTGGACAGACTGACCAAATCTGCTCATTTCATCCTTGTTAGGAGTGGCTACTCTGTAGACAAGTTGGCCCAAGTGTTTGTTGATGAGGTGCTCAGATTGCATGGGGCTCCTGTTTCAATTGTATCTGATAGAGGACCCTAGTTCACCTCCAGGTTTTGGCGGAGTCTGCAGAATGCGATGGGCATAAGGTTGGACTTTAGCACTGCTTTCCATCCACAGATGGACGGACAGTCAGAGAGGACCATCCAGACTATTGAAGATATGCTCAGAATGTGTGTACTAGATTTTGGCGGTACTTGGAGGCATCATCTACCTTTGGTGGAGTTTGCCTACAATAACAGCTATCATGCTAGCATAGGGATGGCTCCATACGAAGCTCTATATGGGAGGAAGTGCAGGTCACCTATTTGCTGGGAAGAAGTTGGAGAGAAGTCCTTAGCAGGGCCTGAGTTGATTGAGATCACCAGCAGGGTCGTGCCTATGATCAGAGAAAGAATCAAAACTACTGTGAGTCGGTAGAAAAGCTATGCAGATGTTCGCAGGAAGCAGCTAGAGAATCAAAACTGCTGTGAGTCGGTAGAAAAGCTATGCAGATGTTCGCAGGAAGCAGCTAGAGTTTCAGGAGGGAGAGTTGGTGTTGCTCAAAATGTCTCCAATGAAAAGGGTGGTTCGTTTTGGGAAGAAAGGTAAATTAGCTCCACGGTACATCGGACCCTTCGAGATCTTGCAGAAGATTGGGAATGTATCTTATAAGTTAGATTTACCTGCTTCTATGGAAAGAATCCATCCGATTTTCCACGTTTCTATGCTACGAAAGTTCGTGTCAGATCCGGGCAAGGTTCTTAGTGAGCCTGATGTAGAGATCCTTGGTGATCTCACCTATGTTGAGCAGCCAGTGCGGATTCTAGACACGCAGATCTGAAAGTTGAGAAACAAGGAGATCCCGATGGTGAAAGTCCTTTGGAACCACCATAATCTTGAAGAGTGTACCTGGGAGACACGGGAGTCTATGCTCCAGCAATACCCCTACCTCTTTTGAGGTTAGAATTTATGTTTTCTTTTGTGTTATTATGCTATGTTCATGTTTTGGTTATAGTATGCATATGGTAGAGAGGAACATTCGGGGACGAATGTTCTTAAGGGGGGGAGAATGTAATACCCGGCTAGATCCCGACAGCAGCATTCCTACTGTCCGGCGGAATCTCTGTTGGAATCCGGGATTCATGGATGTCGGAGCCTTCCAGAGGGGTAAAACAGAGGGTTTTTCAAAATGTTTTTTCATGATTTTATGTTTTTGATTAAGAAAATTGAGTTTTGAAAAGGAAAAGACCAAGGAGGCCATTGCCAGGTTCGGCCGCCGAAAGTGAAGTTCGGTCGCCTAAAGTTGCATGCTTTTGCTACCCCCGAATCCCCACTTCGGCTGCCGAAGGTGGTGGAAGTTTGCATGCAGCTTTGGCCGCCGAAGGGGAGTCGGTTGGCCACCTATAAAAGCCCCTTTGACCGGAAATGGAGTGTGCTTTCACTCTCTTTTCGTGCAAAGGTAGGTTTTTGTCCTCCTTTGGTTGTTTTCATTTTGTTCTTCCAAATCATACAAGCTTTAATGAGTTTTTAACTTGGTTTTTGAAGTTTTGAGCAAAAGAAGGCAAAGTTGAAAGACTTGGAGCTTTTGGATCGTTTTCCTCTCCATCCCTGAGTTAGGACCATCAATCCTCTCGATCTTCAAGAGGTAAGCATGGATCCTCACCTCCTCTTATGTTTTAAGCATGTTTTAAAGGGTTTAAGAGAGTTTTATGGCATGTTTAGAGTGGATCTAAAAGTTGGAGTATATGTTGATCATATGCTATATAAGATGCTTTGATTTTGCTTGAGGAGTTTGAACTAGTTTTTAAGCTCCTATATGCATGGATAAGGGTATATGCATGGTTATGAGAGGTTGGTTGCATGTTGAGAGTGTGTGGTAAGATTTTGGAGGCTGAATATGTATGTTTAACTCGAGTTCTGCCTTCTTGGAGAACTCAGGTTCGGCCGCCGAAGTAAGGTTTTGCCGCCGAACCCCTTATGGAGGCTATTTTGGCCGCCTAAACTCGCCCCCGAAGGTTTGAACTTTCAGCTCTGGAGGGAGTTTCGGCCGCCGAACATGCCGCCGAAGGTGGGTGACTTTCGACTCTGGAAGGTCTTTCAGCCCCCGAACCTTGCCCCCGAAAGTTTAGACTTTCGGATCTGGAAGGGACTTTTGACCGCCGAAGGTGCCGCGGAAAGTGCCTGAGTTTCGGATCTGGAGAGGGGTTCAGCCGCCGAAGGTGCCGCCGAAAGACCCCTGTCCAGCCTTCCTTTGCTTGTTTTTCCATGCATGTTTGAGATGTTTTAGGGGGTTTTTGGGGGAATGTTTAGAGTTATGATAGAGTATGTTGGTACCTCATTTGAGTCCACCTGTGTAGGTTCGGACCCGAGGAACCAAGGAGGCCCTCAGTGTTAGCTGATTCAGAGGTATTCCAGTGTCTACTAGAGGTGAGTGGAACTGAACTATGTTTTCAATTAAATAAAAGGTTTTCGCATGACTCATGCATCATAAATGCCATGTGTATCTAAGATGTATTGCATTCGAACTCACGAATATGTTGCACTGCATTATATGTTATGGATGTGGATGAATGTTGGATGATCCTTTAGTCCTTGAGAGAAGTCCAGAGGCCCATTCTACGCCCTGGCATGATATATGAGGAAGTCCAGAGGCCCATGCTACGCCCTGGCACCATGTAGGAGAAAGACCAGAGGCCCATTCTACGCCACTGGCATGATAGTGTTATTGTTAGGTTATGAGAAAGACTAGGAGCCCATGCTATGCCCTGGCACTATTGATATGTATGAGGACTATTGGTGACAAGTTCATCCTTGATATGACTTGTTTGTGATGTGATGCATTTCATGGAGGCATGTTTTGTTGATTTTATTGGTACTCTACTCACTGGGCTCTAGTAGCTCACCCCTCTCCTTAACCCCCAGGTTTGCAGGGCCAGAGATAGCATGGGATAGCTACAGGAGTAAAGTTATGTAATAGTTCTGTAGTGGACATGTATTGCAAAATAATGTAAAGTCATGTAATGTATATTGGTGATAGAGTTGTGCTTGGCCCTAGAGCTGGTTATTTCCTTTTGTACATGATCTGTATATTATTATGTTTTATAATGATGTATGTTGAGGACCAAGCTTAAAGTATGAAATGATGACCCAACTAGAGCATTTGATGAGGGCTCTAGTATAGGGTTTTATGTTTACAGAGTTAATGTGCATGCACAGGTTAAGCTTGGTAGATGTAAAGTTTCAAATTTTTATGGAAATTGCTGATCATGTATGGGATTTACCAGGTTTACAGAATGCATAGCAGGCTTGCTACGGGTCCCGGCGGCCTTAAGTCGATCTGGATCCTAGTGCCGGTAGCGGTCCGGTCTCCGGGTCATTACAGTACTGCTGCTTATCAACAAAAGGCAGCCTGTTCCTATAGCCCGAGAATTAGAGAAAGGAGCCTGAAAGTTGGAGATTTAGCCCTGAGGAGGCTAGAAGCAACGGGGAAAAGAGCAGCAATAGGGAAGTTGGCACCAACCTGGGAGGGCCCCTTCAAGATAATTAAAGTCGTCAAGCCTGGAGTCTACCGGATTGAAGACCTGCAAGGGAATCAGGAGCCTCATGCTTAGAGTATCCAACACCTGATGAGGTACTTTCCTTGAAATATGTACAATGTAATACTCTGTACTCTGAAAATATGAATGAATGAGAAATGTTATTTTTATCTCCCTATATGTCTAGAGTTTTTTTTTCAAAACAAACACTGAAAGCCCTCAGTGAGGTGGGTGACTGGCCTCAAAAAATGACCACCAGCACCATAAAACTGAGCTGGAGAGGAAACAAGCCCTTAGTAAGGTAGGTGGCTGGCCTCAGAAAATGACCGCTATCACCACAAAACTGAGCTGGAGAGGAAACAAGTCCTCAATGAGGCAGGTGACTGGCCTCAAAAAATGACCGTCAGCACCACAAAATCGAGATGAGAGGACGAAGCGACAGTAAGGCCAAAGAGTCTAAATCCCGTGCAAGGCCAAAGAGCTTGAATCCCGTGCAAGGCCAAAGAGGCTGGAAGCGACAGTAAGGCCAAAGAGCCTAAATCTCGAATAAGGCCAATGAGCCTAGAAGCGACAGTAAGGCCAATAAGCCTGAATCCCGAGCGAGGCTACGCAAAACCGAGTTGAGAGGGAAATAAAGCCTCAGTTAGGTAGGTGACTGATCTCGGACAATGACCGCCAGCACCAACAAGCTGAGTTAAGAAGGAAAAGATTAACAAAGAAAAAACAAAGGCACCAAGCCTCCCCTCAAAAGAAAAAGTTAAGGCAAAACGAACAAACAAACAGGTAGACCAAAATACAGCCTGCATAAGGCTCAACACGTAAGCAGAAAAGTAAGCCCGACCTCATGAAAAAAGCTTAGAGCATCCAAATTCAAGAAGCAAAATCCTGAACCCCCGAGCTTGCAGCACAAGCAGCATCACAGACTATAGGCATACGAAAAAAGCCTGAGCAAAAAGCAAAGAGCCGAGCTCCTAGCTCGGATGAATTCACGACATATAAACCATTAGCAGAATATGCTAAGTACAGGAAGATAATAATAGCAAGCCAAGATTTTCAATCGGAGGGGCCCACAGGCTTTGAACACGCAAAAACAACCAAACCGCGTGAGGACAATCGAGCTTGAAGATTGGATGAATCCTTAGCAGCTCGGATGAGCCCATGGCCCATGGCATTTAGTTTATAATTTCCTGATAATTATCGCATCAAACAAAAGAGAAAACCCAAGGATGACGCGTCCGACCTTGTAGCTCGGATAGGCTTAGGAGATCATTCCTCCAAGAGAAGAGGGTCATTCCTCTAAGTGCAAACGAGTTCATCGGGGCAACACAAAAAAAAAGTACTATACATCCGAGCTCATGGCGCTGAGGAAGTAGCAAGTAAATGATGCAAATGCCCTCATAAGAATGGGAAAAACTTACAAGTCAAATACTTAGCATAATTTCGAGCTTTTAACCCAGATCTGCCCATTTGATAGAGTTACACAAGGGACAATTTAGTCCGTTAAGTGAGTAAGTTGAGTAAGTTGGAATTTATTAAGCATAAGTAGGTTAAGTAAGTTGGAGGAAGCTCACAAGTTAAGACAATGAAGATGAGTTGAGTCTTGAAGAGCTTAGCAGCTTGGCAAAGCAAAGAAAGCGAGGTGTACAAAAAAATAATCTAAGTATAAACAAAGCTTGTGCTGATGTGAAATATCATTTGTTATTACTGCAAATGCCCAGGTCAACATACATTCAGACATCAAGTAAAAAGACAAGAAATAAAAGTGCAACAAATAAAACAAACACAAAGGCAAAGTAGGTAAAAAAAGAAACATCTTTATTCATTTATTGGTTTACAGATACAGAGGAAGAGCCCGAATTGACAAGATCATTTAAGGGCTTATTTACTCTGTCTTCTCCTTGGGGTCCAGCTGGCAGGGGAGGAGCTCCTTTAGGCAGCAGGTATCATCCTCTCCGTAGCTCACCTCCTCTCCGTCAGAGTCGACTTTGCGAGCTCGAAGGGCTGCCAACGGAGTGAAGGGGACATCCCTAGCTGCCTTCACACCTTGATTAAATTTAGAGGCAAACATGCAAAAGGCTGAGTTGTATAAATCTTCCTTCCTCGCATCAGAAGCCTTGTACTCCGCAAGTAGTGCCTCACAGGCTTGCTCAATCTTGGCC
Organism: Manihot esculenta; assembly: GCF_001659605.2. Taxonomy (NCBI): domain Eukaryota; kingdom Viridiplantae; phylum Streptophyta; class Magnoliopsida; order Malpighiales; family Euphorbiaceae; genus Manihot; species Manihot esculenta. Next base: position 16,937,626 of record NC_035166.2, read on the forward strand.
TTCAGCTCAGCAGAATCCTTATACTCTTGCAGGCGCTCCCCACAGGCCAACTGGACCCTATCCTCCGCAAGTCTAGCATCCCTCAATAGGGCAGAGCACCTCTCCTCCGTAGTAGTGACCTCTTGGCAGAGTTTCTATTGCTGAAGCCATGACTCCTCCTGATACAGATCCAATAGGGAAAATTTCTAACAATGGTGTGGAGCAAACTTATATCATTGAAATGGATCTAAAAGGAGTTCAAAATCATATTCATATAATCCATATACATTTGGGGCATGCTTCAACTCATATGGGGCAGATTTAGTGCAATACTTGCAATCATAGGCTTAGAGAGTTTAATCAAACATATAGGCCAAAACTATACAAAGGGAAGCCTAAAGTGAAGATCAAGAAAGACTTTTATGGAGATTTAACTTTGTCATGATGGGCTTGCTATGATTTATTATTTAAATACTTGCTTTTATTTTGGCTTTGTTTTGACTTGTATTCTGGCCATATTTTATCTTTTAAGTTTTAGAGTGTTGGGCCATGTCTTGGGCTTATGTTTTAATACTTATGAGTTTGATGTGTTATTTTAGTATATGATTGGACTTGGACCTTATGTGTGGTTCGGTCAGGCCTAAGAAGAATGTCTTAGGCTTTTATTTATTTTCTCCTTACTATATAAGGATAAGAAACACTTGTAAGAGGCAGCTTTGAATCTAAATTTTTAGAATTCTTTTCATGCCTTTGGCGTGTATTGCTTTGAGTGAGAGTGAGGATTTGCTTTCATCAATTGCACCAAGAATCTTGGCTAACTTATCAACTATTTGTTGTGGCGTTTGTCGGATTCTCATCTAAATCCTTCAATCATTGGTGTTTCAGCTTCTCTAAGTGTGGGGTGCCATAGGAGATGGGTTTATCAAATCTCTGAATTCCATATCTACTTGTACGTGTGGGTTTGAGGCTTGTGCCATAGGATTCCGCATCACCTCTGCTGCCAAGGCCATGCCTTTCAGGTCCTCGGCATGCTTGTTGAGCTCCTGCTGAAGAACAGCAGCCCGGGCCAAAGCTTCCTCCCTCTGGGCCATCGCCTCTTTGCACTGAGCCTGGGCCTCGTCCTGTTGAGCCTTTGCCTCCTCACATTGAGCCTAGGCCTCGTCGTGTTGAGCTCGGATATCATCTCGTTCACGACAAAATTCCTCCAGAGAAGACAACTGCGCCAAAGCCTTGTCCCATCGAGACTCTACCATAGAAGCCCGCTTGGAAGCCCCGCCGACCTCATCCCGCATCTCCCCCAAGCGAAGGGTGAGGTTGTCGAGCTGACTTTTGAGCAACTATATGTCCACGAGCATCACCAGTCGCCACGAGATTCTCCTTATGGGGGGCTTCATCAATTTGCAGGTCCATCGAGCCTTGGAGGGACTAGTCCCGAGCATCGATCTCCATGTATATGCCAAGCGCCTAGCAAAAAGAGACAACAAATAGAGTTAGAAAAGCAAGGGAACAAAGCAGACTTGAAAATAACGAAATAACTCACCATGAGGAGCATCTCTTGGAGGCTGTCTCCCAACTCCTCCCAAGACCGCGAGCGAAAAGCCACCTGTTGCTCAGTAGAGCAGCTCAGATGGCTGGCGAGAGTGAGGAAGCAAGGATTAGAGACTTGAGATACCCCACCAAACATCTTCTCCCGCAACAACTAAGCCACAGATGTCACCGTGGACCCAGGAGTTATCTCAGCTGTGTTACGGAGCTCGTTGTCAGGGGCAGAAGGCAACAACCCCACAGCTTGCTTCCCTTTTTCAGCAGGAGGAGGGAGAATGGCCTCAGGAGACTCAACTACACGTGCCTTCTTGGAGGCCTGGCCTTCGAGAAGGACCTCGAAAGACTGGACTCGCTTGCCAGTGTAGCCACTAATCACGATGACACCAACGGCAGCTGCCCGTTCAGATCGTCTTGGAGAAGAAGTGACCTCGGTCCCCCCTTTGGAGCTACCCTCTGTAGACTCTTCGATGGTGATAGGCTCATGGGAGGCTGGAGTGGAGGTCGACTTGGGCCTGGGGGCCGCGGGAGACTTGGAGGAGCTCGAAGTCCTGCCGTGGGTGGAAGCCTTGGAGGCTGCAGAGCGTGAACCTTTGGAGGCAGGCACCAGAGCCCGAGAAGAAGCAGGGACAGGAGGAGCAGTCCGACCAGCCACCGAGGGAGAGATGGCTTGGAAGGCCTCCTGGTCACGTCTGCCATAGATCGGCCAGCCCAGAAGGCCTCCAAGGTAGCCCTCATATTCTTTCTGGATATTGTGAAGTTCCTCGGCGGCTTAATCTTGTCCATGGGCGTAGAGGAAGCTTCGAATAACAAAAATGACAAACGATTTAAAACAAATACAAGAAAAAGACAAGAAATAGAAGGAAAAAGGCAGAACATCAAACAAATACCAACATCCCAACAGTCTTGAAGACTGGGCACGAACATGCACTTCTCGACATTATACTTCTGAGAGACAAAGGTTAGTCGGAGAAGGCAGATCTGATCCATTACAGACAACTGAGGAAGGTCGTTACAGCCAGGGGGGACATCCTTCCAGGAGAGATCCACATTCCAGCTTATTCTGGAGCCTTCCTTCAGCTCCACCATTACAAAACCCTCAACCCAACCCTTAATAGAGTCTTTATACCCCGAGAAGATAGACAGCCCTCCTCGGGGAGCAAAATAGTAGAACCCCTAGCTAGCCCTAATCAAATGAAAAAAGGTGGAGAAAATAGCGGCCGACGGGGCAAAATCCCAACACAGACTGACAAACTCAAAATAACACATGAAGAGAATGGAGTTGGGCGAGAGCATGCGGGGAGTTACACCGAACTAACGGAAAACTTCGATGAAGAAGGGAGAAAAGGGAAAAGTTAAACCAAAGTCGCATTGCTTGACAAAAAAGACCAAGTTGTGATCTCGCTGAGGGTCAATCAAACCCGGCGGTGGAGGAACAGGAAGAACAATCCTCTCATTACGAAGGGGAGCCCTCACGCGGTAGATAGAGGTGTCTAGGTACTCCCGAAAAAAGAAGTTGGCAAGAGAAGAAGGGGTGATGCAGGACTTCAGATTCACAACATCAGGGATTTTGGGGACAACCATTAGAGAAAGCATAAGACGTACCTCAAAGAAATTTGGCAGAGGATGAGAGAGACGAAGCATAGAGAACAGGGCAAGCAGGAAAGTCTGGGGAAAATTGGAGATTTTGAATTTGAAAAGAGTAAAGGTAGAGAAAGGACGTTTTGACAGGAGTCATCCTCGGGCCGCGCGTTCATAATAGGGGCCTAGGGATTTACCCCTCATCACTCATGAAATAAGTGCTGAGGAGGTAAAGGGGCAATTGATGATCGCCGGCCTTCTTAAATTTATTTCACCACTAAACAATAATATTTTTTTAATAAAATAAATTTAACTAAATAATTTTTTACAATATAATATTTTTCTTACCCAAATGATTCACAACGACATTTATATTTATAAATTTTTCCTACTTTTATAATATTTTAATCCTTACAATTTTTTTCCACCAACCTATGGATATTAAATTTTTTAAATAAATAAATTTTCAGATTAATTATGAATAATATAAATTTATTTTGGCACTAAATAATAATTTAATTTTATTAATAAAATAAATTTAACTAAATAATTTTATTAATCGTCTTGGAGAAGGAGCGACTTCGGTCCCTCCTTGGAACTATCCTCTGTAGACTCTTCGATGGTGATAGGCTCACAGGAGGCTGGAGTGGAGGTCGACTTGGGCCTGGGGACCGCAGGAGACTTGGAGGAGCTCGGAGTCCTGCCGTGGGTGGAAGCCTTGGAGGCTGTAGAGTGTGAACCCTTGGAGGCAGGCACCAGAGCCCGAGAAGAAGCAGGGGCAGGAGGAGCAGTCCGACCAACCACCGAGGGAGAGATGGCTTGGAAGACCTCTTGGGTCACGTCTGCCACAGATCGGCCAGCCCGAAAGGCCTTCAAGGTAGCCCTCATATTCTTTCTGGACATTGTGAAGTTCTTCGACGGCTTAATTTTGTCTATGGGCGTAGAGGAAGCTGCGAATAACAAAAATGACAAACGATTTAAAACAAATACAAGAAAAAGACAAGAAACAGAAGAAAAAAGATAGAACATCAAACAAATACCAGCATCCTGGCAGTCTTGAAAACTGGAAACGAACATGCACTTCTCAACATTATACTTCCGAGAGACAGAGGTTAGTCGAAAAAGGCATATCTGATCCATTACAGGCAGCTGAGGAAGGTCGTTACAGCCAGGGGGGACATCCCTTCAGGAGAGATCCACATTCCAGCTTATTCCAGAGCCTTCCTTCAACTCCACCACTACAAAACCTTCAATCCAACCCTTAATAGAGTCTTTATACCCTGAGAAGATAGACAGCCCTCCTCGGAGAGCAAAATAGTAGAACCCCTAGCTAGCCCTAACCAAACGAAAAAAGGTGGAGAAAAGGGCGGCCGACGGGGCAAAATCCCAACACAGACAGACTCAAAAGAACACACGAAGAGAGTGGAGTTGGGCGAGAGCATGCGGGGAGTTACACCGAAGTAACGAAAAACTTCAATGAAGAAGAGAGAAAAGGGAAAAGTTAAACCAAAGTCGCATTGCTTGACAAAAAAGACCAAGTCGTGATCCCGCTGAAGGTCAATCAAATCTGGCGGCGGAGGAACGAGAAAAACAATCCTCTCATTACGAAGGGGAGCCCTCATGCAGTAGATAGAGGTGTCTAGGTACTCCCGAAAAAAGAAGTTGGCAAGGGAAGAAGGGGTGATGCAGGACTTCAGATTCACAACATCAGGGATTTTGGGGACAGCCATTAGAGAAAGCATAAGACGTACCTCAAAGAAATTTGGCAGAGGATGAGAGAGACGAAGTACAGAGAACAGGGCAAGCAAGAAAGTATGGAGAAAATGAGAAATTTTGAATTTGAAAAGAGTAAAGGTAGAGAAAGGACATTTTGACAGAGTCGTCCTCGGGCCGTGCGGTCATAATGGGGACCTAGGGATTTACCCCTCATCACTCATGAAATAAGTGCTGAGGAGGTAAAGGGGCAATTGATGATCGCTGGCCTTCTTATACCCTGGGGTGAGGCCGGACCCTGAACAAAGACACAGGCCCAAAGCCCATTAGGCCGCACTCAAGTAGACCGGCCCAATATCATGCAATGCAGTCCAGAGACATGGGGTAGGCCGTACTGACCACGCGTGCGGGCCTACCTAAGAAAAGTCTAGCCTGGTGACATGACAAGAGATAAGGAGAGCATGCCCAATCATCTTGTAGCCCTGTCAGCACGCGCATCGAGAGAAATTAAATGGCCACCTGACATGGAGGGGTGCTCTGACCTGTGGTCTGAGTGACAGAGATAGGTGCACCGTAGCAGGGAGGCAGTTATACGTCACTAGCAGACAAAAGAAAAAAGTATAAATGGGAAGAGAGGTGATTTTCCCTAACCAAGCTTACACACGTACTGTAAACTCTATTTTCTGGATCTCAGAACATCATAATTTTTCCTCATTTCTTAATATTTTTCCTACACAAAATATTCACAAAAACATTTAAATAACTAAATTTTCATATTAATCATGAATAATATAAAATTTTTTCACGGCTAAACAATACTTTAATTTTTGACATAAAATAAATTTAACTAAATAATTTTTTTTCCATTTCCTAATAAGTTTTTCCCATCACCTAATATTTTTCCTACACAAAATATTCACAACAACATTTATATTTATAAATTTTTCTTAATTTATACTTTAATCTCTATAATTTTTTGTCATAACACCCTATATACATTAAATTTTTTAAATAACTAAATTTCTAAATTAATTATGAATAATATAAATTTATTTCACCACTAAACAATACTTTAATTTTTATAATAAAATAAATTTAACTACGTAATTTTTTCGCCATTTCCTAATATTTTTCCTACACAAAATATTCACAATAACATTTAAATTTATAAATTTTTTCTACTTTTATACAATTTTAATCCTACAATTTTTTCTCACAACACCCTATATATATTAAATTTTTTAAATAATTAAACTTTTAAATTAATTATGAATAATATAAATTTATTTCACCACTAAACAGTACATTATTTTTTTTAATAAAATAAATTTAACTAAATAATTTTGTCCCATCTCCAAATATTTTTCCACACTAAATGTTAGCACAAATTTTTATATTTATAAATTTTTCCTCTTTTATATTATTTTAATGCTTACAATTTTTTGTCACAACACCCTATATATATATATTAAAATTTTTAAATAATTAATTTTTTAAATTAATTATGAATAATATAAAATTATTTCACCACTAAACAATATATTAATTTTTTTAATAAAATTAATTTAACTAAATAATTTTTTCCCATTTTCTAATATTTCTGCTACACAAAATATTCACAACAACATTTCTATTTATAAATTTTTCCTACTTTTATACTCTTTTAATCCCTACAATTTTTTGTCACGACGCCCTATATATATTAAATTTTATAAATAACTAAATTTTCAGATTAATTAAGAATAGTATAAATTTATTTCAGAAATAAACAATACATTAATTTTTAATAAAATAAATTAAATTAAAAAAAAATTTTCCATCTCCTAATAATTTTTTTTCCATCTCCTAATATTTTTCCTACACAAAATATTCACAACAACATTTATATTTATAAATTTTTCTTATTTTATACTATTTTAGTCTCTACAAGTTTTTGTTACAACACCCTATATATATTAAATTTTTTAAATAACTAAATTTTCAGATTAATTATGAATAATATAAATTTATTTCACTACTAAACAATACTTTAATTTTTATAATAAAATAAATTTAGCTAAATAATTTTTTTGCCATCTCCTAATATTTTTCCTACACAAAATATTCACAACATTAATTTTTATAAATTTTTGCTACTTTTATATTATTTTAATCCTTACAATTTTTTATCACAACACCCTATAATTATTAAATTTTAAATAATTAAATTTTTAGATTAATTATGTATAATATAAATTTATTTCACCACTAAACAATACATTAATTTTATAATGAAATAAATTTAACTAAATAATTTTGCCACATCTCCAAATATTTTTCCTACACAAAATATTAACACAAACTTTTATATTTATAATTTTTTCCTACTTTTATATTATTTTAATCCTTAGAATTTTTTGTCACACCACTCTATATATATTAAATTTTTTAAATAATTAAATTTTTATATTAATTATGAATAATATAAATTTATTTCACCTTTAAACATTACACTATTTTTTAATAAAATAAGTTTAACTAAATAATTTTTTCTCATATTCTAATATTTCTGACAGACAAAATATTCACAATAATATTTATATTTATAAATTTTTTCTACTTTTATACTATTTTAATCTCTACAATTTTTTGTCACAATACCCTATATATATTAAATTTTTTAAATAACTTAATTTTAAGATTAATTAAGAATAATATAAATTTATTTCAGAACTAAACAATACTTTATTTTTTAATAAAATAAAATTAAACTAAATAATTTTTTCCTAATAATTTTTTCTCCATCTCGTAACACTTTTCTTATACAAAATATTCACAACAACATTTGTATTTATAAATTTTTCTTATTTTATACTATTTAATCTCTACAATTTTTTGTTACAATACCCTATATATATTAAACTTTTAAATAACTAAAATTTTAAATTAATTATAAATAATATAAATTTATTTCACCACTAAACAATAATTAATCTTTTTAATAAAATAAATTTAACTAAATAAATTTTACCCATCTTCTAATATTTCTGCTATACAAAATATTCATAACACCATTTATATTTATAAATTTTTTCCTACATTTATACTATTTTAATCCCAACTGATGATCTGAGATCCAATAGAATAGGGTTTTTCAAGGGTTTTAGTATTGAAAAATAAAACTTAAACTTTCTGGGGAGGGGGTTCCCCTTTTATCCATTTCGCTATGCTTGTTGGTGACGTGTAAAGGCCTTTCCATGATTGGGACACGCGTCTCTGACATACAGATTCGGGCGTACGAGGGTATCAGCCGCCTGCTCCATGCATAACAACCTCTGATTCTCCTCGTGCGTACGCTCGAACGGATCTGCTAGGTTGTCTGGATATGGCTCTGGAAACTGGGCTGGGCCGAGAGTCGGGCCAGACGCTGAACCTGAGTGGAGAGGGCTTGTTGGTCGCGGACTGGACCGATCCGAAGGAAGAAGCTTGGTTAAGCCCGGCCTTGCAGATTGAATGAGCCAAGCTTATTGTGCATATCAGGTGTGTGGGCCTCTACGTTGTGGGCCTTTGGCTGTGGTCAAGCCCCTGATCTGGGGTGAAGAAATCCAGCGGTCATCAATTGCCCCTTCACCTTCTCGGTAGTTATTGCTCCTACTGCCGAGGGGGTGAATATCAAGAACTATTATGACCGCGCCTGTTTGTGTTCAGGTGCCTTAATAACATCCTTTCATCTTTCTGTCATTGTACCGTTTCCGAATCCTATCTGCTCTTTCCCCTTTCTGGCTTTTCTCCATTCTTCGCGTTCTTTGCTGTCTTTGCTTTTCTGTCATCATTATCTGGACATGTCCTTTCTTTCCTTTTCCATGACTATCTTTTAAAATCCTGATGCCATTAGCTTAGAGTCTAGCATAGCTCTGCCTCATGCTAAGGCTTCAGACTCTGGGTATATATCAACGCTAACTGTTCTTCATTCTCTAATCCTCTGCTGGAACAAGAGGTTCTTCCTTTCCGTTTCTCTGTCTGCTTCTTTCCTCCAGCGAGATTGTTCTGATTGTTCTGTTTTATTTGCAAAGGATCCATTTGACGCTTTCTTCAAACGGAATGAAGTGAGCTTGAGTTTGTATTGCTTTGTTGCCCCAGAGGTTTGTTTTAATCTTGCTTTTATCATCTTGATGGAGAATTGTTTCTGACTTGTTTCTGTTTTGAAGATTTTTGCAGTACCTGAGATAAGAATGGGTCAGTTCAAAATTCTTGAAAATTTGATGTTACCTCTAAGGAGTCTGGACGGTGCTTTGGAGATCCTGCTGGTAAGACGGCCGATGGGTGGGACTATTCGGCAAGCTACTGAGACTGTTTTACCCAGGTCGTCTGGCCGGCCTCCTCCTCAGTTTGCTGTCCGAGCTCCAAAGGGGTTCTGGGCGGATGAGAGGTCTGCTCTTTCTTCTGAGGGGAAAAAGGAAATTTCCTTAATGCCCCCGTCGTCTTCTTTTGATATAAATGGAAGTGGAGAGAATGATCAACTTATTGTTCCCTTTGATGTGAAGTACAAGTATTATGCAAGACTTTGGTGTGAAGTACCAGTATTATGCGAGACTGAGATCTGCTGCACTCAGTCAAGCTTCTGGCGATGCCTTCGAATGTATGCTCTGCGATCTCCCCCGTGCCGTAACTCGAAGACTTATGTTTTTCATGTGTGGTGCACGGCCGGCATACAATATCTGAGCTTGTCCGAATGTACCGTGCATCATACTCGGGTAACCGAACGTTTGCCCAAGGGGACAGTGAGAAATGCTTATGGGAATCAACTTGTTCAGTTCCCCTATAATAGCGAGACAGATCTTGGCCTTTTCTAAAAACTCACATTCCGAGCTGCGAGAAATGCTCCGAACTGAAGACTAGAATAGTAGGGTAGGTGATAATCGTAGATGATGAAGTATCCGGATATGTAAATCCTTTAAGGGTGGTCTTCCATTCTGTAATGTAGGCCTTTGTAACGTGCTGTAATGTACTTTTCCTTTAATGAAATGCTTGTTTTTCATTCATACTTGAGCTTGTTCTTTTCTCTGTCATGGATGAAGTACTGATACTGTTTTCTTCATAGCCTTAGCCGATCAAACTTTATTTTTTCCGATCTGACCGTATTTCGTGAACTCTTGCTTTTAATCGATGGGCCGAGCTCCGGGCCTACTTAACCAACTGGGCGGTCGGTTTACTTTTCCGAGCTTGACTAACCGACCTGTGAGCTCGGTCTGTACTTGATGGATTGAGCTTTGAGCCTCCTTTAGCCGACCGAGCTCTAAAGCTATGTTTTCCGAGCTGGACTAATCCGACCTGTGAGCTCGGCCTTTTAATCCTTGAGTTAATTTCTGAGCTCTCAGCTCTGTATGATCTCGAGGTGCTCTTGTCGCCTCTTTCCGATCTCACGGCCTTTGTTTAATGACGATAAATCAAATCTTATAACTTTTTAAGTGATGGGCAAGTCTGACCTTTATCATGCTCCCATTTGCTTGTACTTTTGAGTCCTTTCATGACTTGCCCCTCTGTTTCCTTGGTATTTGCCATGGAGGTGGTGAAGTGGTGAATTTTGCAGGCTGAGTTGTTCTTGCGGGCTAAGTTGGGCTTGTATTATGTAGGTGACAAATGGGCTTTTGGTTGATGGGCCGTGATCACGGATCTGGCCCTTGACGGATGTGGAGAAGCCCAGCGATCATCTTTTTGCCCCTTTACCTTCTCACCAGTGATTTATCTAACCGTTGAGAGGGTAAACTTCGAGAGTAATTAATGATCGCGCCGCTCCAAGACAAAACTGTTCAAATCCACGTTCCGTCTCATTATTGTCTTTCATCTCAAATTCTTTCTGTCTTCTGAAGAAACTAGCTCTTTTCTGCTCTCTGTCTTCCTGCAACTCCTTCTGCATTTTTCACCCCATTGTGTTCTCAGGTATGCTTTCTTGCTCTTCCATGGCCAGTTCAAAGCTTCCTGATATTGTTAACCTTGAGTCGCATATTACACCCTCAAACATAACTAAGTATATTGCCCAGAGACTTTTAGACGCTCCGTTGTACTGCATTCGAGCACCTCCGTTGCCCAAGGGGGTCGTCGCATAGTGTTTTTCTTGAAGCAGAGAGAATTCGGTCTACCGTTTCCTTTTACCCCTTTCTTTATTGAGGTCTTTGAATACTTTGGGGTAACTCCTCGGATGTTATCCCCAAATTCCATTTTGTTCATGTCCTGTTTTGAGTCTATCTGCCTGTGTTGGGGTTTTACACCCACGGCTTGTCTGTTTGTCACTTTTTTCCGACTGGTTAGGGCGGCCCAAAAGTTCTATTATTTTCCCCCCGTACTGGGTTATCTCTTTTCACGGGGTACAAGGACTCCATAAAGGGGTGGGTGGAGAACTTTCTTGTGGTGGAGTTAAAATTAGGGTATGCCCGAACGTGGGAGGTGGATCTAAGTTGGGGGGAGATCTTTCCGGGGTGCAACGATCTGCCCCAATTGAGTCTTATTGAGCAAGTCGGGCTGCTTCGACTGACTTCCGTTGATAGGAAGTATGACGTCGAGAAGTGTATGTTCGCGTCCAATCTTAGGGATATCCGGGACACGGGTATAATGCCTTGTCCGACTATTCTGTTTCTTCTTTGCTCATAATATCGGGAAGTATGCTGATTCTTTATAATTTCGTTTCTTTTGCAGCTTCTGAGGTAAAAATGGATGACATCAAGTTCCCTAAGAACTTTGTCCTGTCTCGGGATAATATGCATGCTATTTTTGACGCCTTTGGGGATGGGCGTTCAGTGACTGAAATTGCCGCGGAGATGGTTCAAGCTGCTTCGTCCAAGAAGGTTAGCCGACCTTCCGCCAAGGCTTCTTCTAAAGCTTCGAAGCCGGGCTCTCGCAGCACCAAGTCATCTCGGCTGCCTAGCCAAGGTGGGTCGAGCTCAACTTCGAGGCCTGCTGAAGGGCCTAGGTCTGCTCCAGCCTCCTCAGAGGTCGTGAGGGAAGCTTCCCTAGCTATTGTGGAGCAGACCCAAAGTTCTGATCAAGTGGAGCAGGGGATTGCCCATTCTCCTGAAGTGGTGCCAGGGGGAAAATCTAAGTCCCCTGCTACTGAAGACAAAGAGGCCTCTGGGACAGGAATGGAGATCATCCTCCTAGATGACCAAGTCTCAGAGGTTTCTGCTCAAGATGCCCCTGCCTCTGTGAGGATTGGATCTGAGGGCGCTCTACCGAAGACCGGGGATAAACGCCCAGCCCCATCCGAAATATATGCTCCATCTCCAGCTCGGAAGAAATCCAGGGCTGCCACAGGACCTTCTCCAGCTCTTCCTCCCCTTGGGAAAAAGAAAAGTGTTCCTGTTGTGCCTTTATTGTCTCCTTCCGGCAACGTTCTGAATGCGTCGGACATTACCCCCGAGTCTCCGGCCAGTGCCGTCGCCGAACTGCTTAGGGAGCGGATGTTCGACGGAATTACAGAGGCTTCGGATCCTCGTCTTCTTGCCCTGACTGGTCTTTTAGCCAGTTCTACTAAGGAGCAAGTGTCCTTCCGATCTCGCTCTCGTGAGGAGCTTGGATCTTCAATTAGAGAAATGCTGCTAATGGTAAGTTATTTTCTCACCTCCCTTTAGGTTTTGCTTCTTTTCTTTTTCTGACAGTTGTTCTTCCATTTTAGGCGACGGGCCTCTTTATGAAGGGGGATGCTCGTGATCGCTCCCTCTAGGAGTCTGTAGACTGCCGGATTGAGGAGGCGCGGCTGGAAGAGAACTTATCTGCAACCAGTGACGCAAGGGGTAATCTGGTAGCTGCTCGAGAGCAAATCCAGTCCCTCCAAGTGGAGCTGCATTCGGCGCTAGAGGCCCTTAAAAAGGCTGATGAGAAGGCGGCTGAGACAGCAGGGTATACCAAGTCTTTAGAAGCAGAGCTGTCTCAGACTCGTGAGGTTCTCAGAGTGTCTGATGAGAGGGCAGCTGCTTTGGAGGTTCGCTGCGAAGGGGTTTTAAAGCAGCTGTCTTCCATGACAGAGGCCCTTAGCGAAAGGGATGAGGCCGTGAGGCAAAAAGCTGAGGTCCAGCAACAATATGGGGCCTTAAAGGCTGATTTTGAAGAGCTTCAAGCTCAACTGGGGGAAGCGAAGGCTCAGAAGGAAGCAGCCCTAGCTCGGGTGGAGGTCTTTGAGCAGGAGTTGAGCATGAGCTCTGATCGTATCAGAGACCTGGCTTCATCGGCTGAGGAGTTCAACCTTCGCCACCAGCAACTCAACCATGAAGTCAGGACCTTAGAGCGCAAGTGTTCAGCCCTGCTTGAGGTAGTAAAGCATGTTGAAGGTAAGGCTCAATTAGTGCGTGAGCAATGTATTGCAGAGTATCAGGAGTCTGATGAGCTGAAAAAGAAGATCGAGCAGGCCTGTGAGGCTTATCTTCAGGACTACAAAGACTCTTCTGAGTTTAAGGAATTTGTAGCTGAGGCCTGTGAGGAACATCTCGATGAATATAAGGCTTCTGGTGAAATGAAATCGGCGGTTCTTAAGAAAGCCTTCCGTATGTATGTGACCGGCTACAATCGTGGCTTAAGAGAGGCCAGACACGCTCCTGATATTCCTTTGGCCAAGCTTCGCAGGTACGAAGTGGACTCAGATGGCGAGCCAGTGCTGTATGGGGAGGATGATTTTCCTATGCCCCGAGGAGATTGCCGGAGGGACATATGCCGGCCTGCTGAGTCTTCTTCGGAAGAGTCCGAGCTGGAGGGGGAGGACGTGGAAGTCCCTGAGTCAGGGAAGGATGACCCTAGCTCTGAGAAGGAAGACCTCCATCTTGAGTCAGAGATAGCTCCTATTGTAAACGTTGAGGGCTCTAATCCAAGGGATTCTGAGCTTCCTGAGCTTCCTGCAGATGTGACTGCAAGTATAAATAATGTAGGCGAGGGTGTTCTTACTGATGTAAGTCCTTTAAGGACTATTTATCCTCCCACCTCGTCAGAAGGATAATTTGTAATAGTTATTTGTAATGAAATATCAGTTTTATTTTTCCTCAAAGTACTCTATCTTTTTCTCACATTTGTACACTATGTTCTCATTCACAAGCTCTGGATTGCTCTTGATTTGCAAGCTTAGTTTTTAGCTAATAGTCTGAGAGATCAAATCTCATACCTTTTAATAGCGACTAGTATTTTTGCTTTTAGCCTTTCTCAGTTGTGAATTTGGATGTCTGTTTTCGATAGACTGATTTTGGAGTACAGCCTTTTCCTCCTTCATTTTTCCTTTTACAGGTTTCTTCGTTTATGAGCCTTTGGAAAGAGGGAGCCCGGCCTTTTGTTTTGGCCTTCATACCTTGGGCTTTTGAGAATGCAAGTTTATCCGAGCTGGGAGCTCGATCTTGAGCTTAGTATAGGTCTATCCGAGCTGGGAGCTCGGCATTTTGCCCGATGGCCCATCTTTTAGCGTTAGTGTCTGTTTTAAGGTCGGCGCATCTTGGCTATTGTGCCTCTTCAGGAGGTCGGAACCTGATTTTGCCTTGGTAGCTCTGGGCTCCTTTCTTTTTTGTGAGGTCGGAACTGTATGTTAAGTTGTCCCTTTATATGTGAGGTCGGACTAGTATTTTTGCTTTTAGCCCTTCTCCGACCATTTTTTGTTTTCAGAGGATCTTTATGAGACCCTGGTTGTTTTTGTTCCGGGGTGACCTCGGGGCCCGCCGGCAGTTTTTTGTTTTGTTTTCCCGGGAGTTCTAGGGGATCCCGGTCTTCATGCTCCGGGAGGCATCTTTAAGATCCTCTTCGGCCGTTCCGGGGTGACCTCGGGGCCCCGCCGGCAGTTTTTGGTTTGTTTTCCCGGGAGTTCTAGGGGATCCCGGTCTTCATGCTCCGGGAGGCATCTTTAAAATCCTCTCCGGCCGTTCCGGGGTGACCTCGGGGCCCCGCCGGCAGTTTTTGGTTTGTTTTCCCGGGAGTTCTAGGGGATCCCGGTCTTCATGCTCCGGGAGGCATCTTTAAGATCCTCTCCGGCCGTTCCGGGGTGACCTCGGGGCCCCGCCGGCAGTTTTTGGTTTGTTTTCCCGGGAGTTCTAGGGGATCCCGGTCTTCATGCTCCGGGAGGCATCTTTAAGATCCTCTCCGGCTGTTCCGGGGTGACCTCGGGGCCCGCCGGCAGTGCCTTCTTGAGGTTTTTGCACAAGATTCAGGCTCATTGGCCTTACTGTCGCTTCGTCATCTCAGCTGGTTTTGTGCCTACCTGAGGTCTTGTTTCAAGGGATCTTTCTGAGCCCTGTTCTTTCTTTTACGTAGAGGAATGTTATTCTTTTTCATGGAGGAACGTTATTCATAAAGATAATTCACATTTGTATAAATAACTTCTATTTACTCATATTTGTCAAAATACAATGTTTTTCTTTACAAATTTTTCAAAGGAAATACCTTTTTAGGTGCTGGATGTTCCAAGCATGAGGCTCGGGGTTTCCTTGCATATCCTCAATTCGGTATACCCCTGGCTTGACCACTTTTGTCACCTTGAAAGGACCTTCCCAGGTCGGTGCTAACTTGCCCGCGGCCGCTCTTTTTCCTGTAGCTTCCAGGTTTCTTAAGGTCAGGTCTCCCACTTTTAAGCTTCTTTCTCTGACCTTTTGGTTGTAATATCTCGCTGCTCGTTGTTGATAAGCGGCAGTTCGGACTTGGGCTTCCTCCCTAACTTCCTCAAGAGCATCCAGGTTGCTTCTTAACTTATCCTCATTGGTATTTTTACTAACAAATTGAACTCGATGAGTGGGGATCTGCAATTCAACTGGGACTACGGCTTCTGTGCCATAAGCAAGTGCAAACGGTGTTTCTTTAGTGGGCGCTCTGGGAGTGGTTCGGAGTGCCCATAGTATGCTATTGAGTTCTTCTGTCCAATTCTCCTTTGCGCCATCCAGCCGTTTCTTTAATCCTTGAAGGATAGCTCTATTAGTCACTTCTGTTTGGCCATTAGTCTGAGGATGAGCCACGGAGGAGAACTTATGCCATATGCCCATGTTCGTCGTGAAGGCCTTGAAAATGCTGCAGTCAAACTGTCTGCCGTTATCTGAGATAACTACTCTGGGTATGCCAAATCTGCAGATGATATGCCCCCATACAAAATCTATCATCTTGCGAGCTGTGATTGTGGCTATTGCTTCTGCCTCTGGCCATTTTGAGAAGTATTCCACAGCCACCACTACAAATTTTCGTTGCCCCGTAGTCTTGGGGAAAGGTCCCAGGATGTCGATTCCCCATTGTGAGAAAGCCCATGGACTGGATATGCTTGCTTGAGGAGTGGCGGGGATTCTGATGGCATTAGCAAATCGCTGACATACGTCGCATCTCCGGACAAACTCTTCTGCTTCTTTTTTAACAGTGGGCCAGTAGTACCCTTGCCTGAATATTTTGTTGGCTAATGTCCCTGCTCCCTCGTGAGCCCCACACAGACCTCTATGTATTTCTTCCATTACCTTTGTAGCTTCTTCCGGACTCACACACCGGAGCCATGGGCTGGACTTCCCTTTTCTATACAAAGTTCCCCTTATTGCTTGGTAGTTGGCAGCACGAGCTGCTATCTTTCTGGCTTCATCTTTATCTTCGGGGAGCTTGCCCTCCTCCAAGTATCTCAAGTATGGGGTCATCCAAGTTGAGTTCTGTTCTACCTGCAGTACCGTGTTTGTCTTTTTAAAAGCAGGTGTGCGGACATGCTGTATATATACCTCATCGGGGAGCTGTTCTAACTCTTCTTTGGTCAACCGACTAAGCAGGTCTGCTTCCTCATTTTCTTCCCGAGGTATTCTTTGGAATCTGACGATAACTCCCCGACCCGTGAGCTCGGCTTCTATAGTTTTTACTTTATCAAGGTAGTTTTGCATGATGGGGTCCCTAGCCTGATATACTCCCGTAACCTGGTTGATCACCAACTGAGAGTCGCTATTCACCTCGAGGTCGGTTACCCCTACCTCCGAAGCTACCAACATTCCACTTACTAGGGCTTCATATTCGGCCATATTGTTAGAAGCTGTAAATTCTAAACGCAAGGCGTAACATATTTTAAAACCTTCTGGCCCTTTAAGCATTATCCCCGCACCACTACCCTCAGCACCTGATGCTCCATCTACATATAACTTCCAGCTAAATTCTTGGGAAAGCTCTCCCTCTCCCTCCTTTCTTGGTGTCTCCGAGGATGATCCTCCCTTCTCCTCATTGAATGCGCACTCTGCTATGAAGTCAGCCAGAGCTTGAGATTTTATGGTTGTTCGAGGTCGGTACTCCAAACAGTAGGGGCTGATCTCTACGGACCAAGCCAACATTCGCCCTGAAGTTTCCGGTCTTCGTAGAATCTTTTTTAAGGGTTGGTCTGTCATTACGACTCCTTGGTGGCCTTCTAGATAAACTTTGAATTTCCGGACTGCCAACAACAGGGCATAAGCCAATTTTTCTATGTTCGAATATCTGACCTCGGTATCTCTGAGCACCTTGCTGACGTAGAAAACAGGTTTCTGCTCCCCTTCTTCCACCCTTACTAGTACTGCGCTGACTGCTTGCTCTGAGGCTGCCAAGTATATCAGGAGTTCTTCCCCTTTTATGGGGCTGCTGAGCACGTGAGGCGAGCTGAGGTATTCCTTAAGCTCTGTGAAGGCTTTTTGGCAGTCTTCTGTCCATTCAAAATTCGGAACCTTCCTTAATTTTTTGAAGAATGGCAAACACTTTTCTGCCGACCTCGACATAAATCGGTTAAGCGCCACTACTCTCCCCGTTAATCTCTGGACGTCCCTTATACAGGTCGGCTCTGGCATATTCAGTATGGCTTCCACTTTCTCCGGATTAGGCTCAATGCCTTTACCACTCACCATGTATCCCAAGAATTTTCCTCCTCTGATGAAGAAAGCACACTTTGTTGGGTTCAACTTCATTCTGTACTGATCTAATACTCCAAATACTTCCCTCAAATCTGCTGTGTGTTGTTGGAAAGTTGAACTTTTGACCACCATGTCATCCACATACACTTCCATGTTCCTGCCGATCTGGTTTCTGAAAATTTTATTCATCAACCTCTGATAAGTTGCCCCAGCATTTCTTAACCCGAAGGGCATAGCCCTATAACAGTATGTTCCATCTTCAGTTATAAATGAGGTCTTCTCCTCATCCATCTTTTCCATTGGGATTTGGTGGTAACCAGACATAGCATCCAAAGAAGACATATAATCAAAATCGGCCGTTGAGTCAACCATTTTATTAATATCGGGGAGGGGGTAACAATCTTTAGGGCAGGCTTTATTTAGGTCGGTAAAATCTATACACATCCTGTATTTGCCATTGGCTTTTTTGACTAACACCGGATTTGCCAACCATTGTGGGTACATGACTTCCCTAATAAAGCCTGCCTCTTCTAGCTTCTGCACTTCCTCCCGGGTGGCTTGCTGCTTCTCTCTTCCCACTACTCTCTTCTTTTGCTTCACTGGTCTGGCCTCGGGGAGGACATTCAATCGGTGTGTCATTACTTTGGGGTCAATTCCTGGCATGTCTGAGGGCTTCCATGCAAAGGTCGGCGCGTGACTTCGGATCAGGGCCATGACTTCACCTTTTTGTTCTTCGGTGAGGCTGGCATTAAGGCTGAAGACCTTGTTTGCATCTGCTTCTGTCAAGGGGAAGGTTTCCAACTCTCCAACTGGCTCCGTCCGGGCTTCTTTTGTTTCATCTCTGACCTCCAGAACTTCCGAGTCGAGTGCTTCTCCAGTTGAGCTCGGCTCTGTTACTGTGGCCAAGTATACCGCCCTTGCTTCTTCCTGGCTGCCCCGGACCATTCCCACTCCTTCTTCCGTTGGGAACTTGAGTGCCAAATACCTGATGCTAGTGACAGCTTCAAAGTCGAACAACGCCGGTCTCCCCAAAATCGCATTGTAGCTCAGTGGGAGCTTGACCACCAAAAACACCTCATAGTGGGTGCGAGCTCGGGGTGCTTCTCCCAGGGTAAGAGCTAGCTTCACCTTTCCTTCTACAAGTACTGGTGCTCCTCCGATCCCCTTGATTGGCGACTGGTCCCGAACCAGCTGTTCTGCTGGGATCCTCATCTGCTGGAAAACCCGATAGGGCAGCAAGTTGACCTTACTCCCATCATCTACCAGAACCTTCTTTACTCGAAAATTATTAATGACAGCCTCAATGACGAGCGCATCATCATGGGGCATCTGAATGCCTTGTGCATCTTCCGGGGAGAAAGCGATAGTCAGGGGAGAGTGCTCAACGATCTGCAGGACTTCACTATTACTGGTCTCCCCTTCCCGGTTTCTCTTCTTTCCTCGACGGCTCATCCGTCCTCCTGTTCCTCCAACAATCATGTTGATGGTCCCGCTGGACCCATCATTCACTGGTCCAGCTCCTATTCTCCTAGGCGTCTGAGTTGTCGGACCAGACTGAGGCCTCTGTCCTTCTGGTTTCTTTACAAAATTTTTGAGGTGCCCCCTTTTGATCAGCCTCTCAATTTCCGTGATCAATTGAAAACAGTTATTCGTATCGTGCCCATGGCTCCGGTGATACTGACAATACTTATCAGGATTTCTTTGATCTGCTTCCGACTTCATGGGTTTGGGCCACTGGAGGAACTCCTTATCCTGGACTGCCATGAGCACTTCGGCTCTGGAAGCGTTGAGGGGGGTTGGTTTCTCGGGAACCCAAGGAGGGAGCACTCTTGGTTCAAGGGCCCGAGGAGGAGGAGGAGGCCTCTGATCCCTTCTCTCCCAGGCTTGCTTGTACGGCTCAGGCCTCTTTCCGTGTTTCTTTTCGTGTCTCTCTGGCCTCCTCTCCTCCGGGACTTTCTCTTTTCCTGCCATTCCTTTGGCAAATCTACTCGTCACTAAGGCGTCATCCTGCCTTATATACTTTTCCGCCCTCTTCATCAACTCGGCCAGTGAGGTCGGAGGTTTTCTGCTCAAAGAACCAAAGAACTCGGCAGAGGTTGTCCCCTTTTGCATGGCCTCTACCGCCCTTCCTTCATCCAGCTCTGGAATCTGCAGGGCCTCCGTATTGAAGCGAGCAACATACTCCATGAGTGATTCACCTTCTTTCTGTTTTACTGTTTCCAGATAGCTCGTCTTCTTATCTGCTGGCACCCCGGCTATGAACCGGCTGATGAAGCGGGTGGCAAGATCTCCAAAAGTTTTAATGCTTCCGGCCTCCAGGTTGTTGAACCACGCTCGCGCTGGTCCCGAGAGCGTTGTTGGGAACACCTTACACATTAAGGCATCTGATAGGGTTTGCAACTCCATGAAGGTCTTATAGTTCATGACATGCTCTCTCGGGTTACCAGCTCCATTATAGGCCGCCATCGGCGGTATCATAAACTTCTTGGGTACGGTCTCCTGCTGTACTATCTTTGAGAAAGGGGAAGAAGTGGGCAAAGAGGTTTGGCTTTGGTCTTTCTTACCTAGCTCGGCCAAGAGCTGCTCCTTCAACCTTTTCAACTTTTGATCCATTTTCTCGTCTGCCGAACCGGATCTTCCCTCCAAGCTGCATTCCTCTTCTTCTGTTGCAGTTCCCGTTGTTTCGGCAAAATAGTTGTCCGCCCCTTCATTTTCTATCATCTCTCTTGCCCTCCTCCCATGGATTCGGGCCTCCGGTTCTTCCTCTTCCCCGGTATCACGGCTGTTAGTTTGGGGGCGGTCAAAGGTAGGTCGGGGGTTCATTGGTTCTGGGTTCCTCCACCACTGGGAGTGCATTCACTGGGGTGCTAAGGCCCCTCTGTTGCATTATCTGCCCCAACCAGTGAGCAGTAGTCTGTAGCTGGAGAGCCATGGTTTGAATGTCTTGGTTAGACAGGGTCATGGTGGGAGTATTCCCTGCCAGGCTTGGCAAGGGATTGAGAGGAATAGGCATTTGGTTATTCAACGTTGTAGGGCTAGAAAAGGAGAACTGCTGCCCATCTTGGGCAGAGCTCAAGTCGTTTGGAATGTTAAGGTTACTTTCTTGGTGGTTTGCCATCGTGGATCTCAGTGGGTTTTGAAAGTGAAAACTCCGGTGATGAAAAGATCTCCTTCGTTTCCCACAGACGGCGCCAATTGATGATCTGAGATCCAATAGAATAGGGTTTTTCAAGAGTTTTAGTATTGAAAAATAAAACTTAAACTTTCTGGAGAGGGGGTTCCCCTTTTATCCATTTCGCTATGCTTGTTGGTGACGTGTAAAGGCCTTTCCATGATTGGGACACGCGTCTCTGACATACAGATTCGGGCGTACGAGGGTATCAGCCGCCTGCTCCATGCGTAACAACCTCTGATTCTCCTCGTGCGTACGCTCGAACGGATCTGCTAGGTTGTCTGGATATGGCTCTGGAAACTGGGCTGGGCCGAGAGTCGGGCCAGACGCTGAACCTGAGTGGAGAGGGCCTGTTGGTCGCGGACTGGGCCGATCCGAAGGAAGAAGCTTGGTTAAGCCTGGCCTTGCAGATTGAATGAGCCAAGCTTATTGTGCATATCAGGTGTGTGGGCCTCTACGTTGTGGGCCTTTGGCTGTGGTCAAGCCCCTGATCTGGGGTGAAGAAATCCAGCGGTCATCACCAACAATCCTGCATATATTAAATATTTTAAATAATTAAATTTTTAGATTAATTATTAATAATATAAATTTATTTTACCACTAAACAATATATTAATTTTTTAATAAAATAAATTTAACTAAATAATTTTTTCTCATCTCCTAATATTTTTCCTACACAAAATATTTACAACATTTATGTTTATAAATTTTTTTCTATTTTATACTATTCTAATCCCTACAATTTTTTGTCACTAACACCCTATGTAATTTAAATATTTTAAGTAACTAAATTTTTAGATTAATTATGAATAATATAAATTTATTTCACCACCAAACAATATTTTAATTTTTTAATAAAATAAATTTAACTAAATATTTTTTCTCAATCTCCTAATAATTTTCCTACACAAAATATTCACAACAACATTTATATTTATAAATTTTTCCTACTTTTATACAATTTTAATCCCTACAATTTTTGTCATAACACCCTATATATATTAAATTTTTTAAATGACTAAATTTTCAAATTAATTATGAATAATATAAATTTATTTTAAGCACTAAACAATATTTTAATTTTTTTAATAAAATAAATTAAACTAAATAATTTTTTCCCATCTCCTAATATTTTTTCTACACAAAATATTTACAAAAACATTTATATTTATAAATTATTCTTATTTTATACTATTTTAATCTCTATAAAATTTTGTCACATTACTCCATATATATATATAATTTTTTAAATAACTAAATTTTCAAATTAATTATAAATAATATAAATTTATTTCACCACTAAATAATACTCTAATTTTTTTAAAGAAATAAATTACAAAATATTTACAACAACATTTATATGTATAAATTTTTCATACTTTTATACAATTTTAATCCCTACAATTTTTTCCCAAAACCCTATATATATTAAAATTTTTAAATTATTAAATTTTCAAATTAATTATGAATAATATAAATTTATTTCACCACTGAACAATACTATAATTTTTTTAGTACAATAAATTTAACTAAATAATTTTTTTCCATCTTCTAACATTTTTCCTCCACAAAATATTCACAACTATATTTATATTTATAAATTTTCCCTACTTTTATGCTATTTTAATCCCTACAGTATTTTGTCCCAATACCTTATAGATGTTAAATTTTTTAAATTATTAAATTTTCAGATTAATTATGAAAAATATAAAATTATTTCACCACTAAACAATACTTTAATTTTCTTCAAAAAAATAAATTTAACTAAATAACTTTTTCCCATCTCCTAATATTTTTTCAACACAAAATATTCACAATATTTATATTTATAAATTTCTCTTACTTTTATACTATTTTAATCCATACAATTTTTTGTACCAACCCATATAGATATTAAATAACTAAAATATTAAATTAATTATGAATAATATAAATTTATTTCACCACTAAACAATACTTTAATTTGTTTAACAAAATAAATTTAACTAAATAATTTTTCCCTTTTTTCTAATATTTTTCCTACAGAAAATATTCACACCAACTTTTATATTTATAAATTTTTCCTACTTTTATACTATTTTAATCCTTACAATTTTTTATCCCAACACCCTATAAATTTTACATTTTTAAATAAGAAAAAAATTTTCAAATATATTTATATAAAAAAAAGAAGAAAATTTTTTTATTTTAGTAGTGTGAGTTTTTTTTTAAAAAAATGAGATAAAAAAAGAATGAAAAAAATCATTTTGGTTGTTTGATTTAAATAAAAAAAGAAAAAAAGATGAGAGATATCAAAGTTTAGTGTTTTATTCGCGAAATGTCAAACTGAATTCGAAGAGGATCCCATGTCTGTTGAGTGTGTTGGGACAAAAAAATTATAAGGATTGAAATATTATAAAAGTAGAAAAAATTTATAAATATAAAAGTTTGTGTGAATATTTTTTGTAGGAAAAATATTAGGAGATGGGAAAATATTTTTTAGTTAAATTCATTTTATTAAAAAAATTAAAGTATTATTTTGTAGTGAAATAAATTTATATTATTCATAATTAATCTAAAATTTTAATTATTTAAAAAATTTAATATCTATAGGTTGGTGGAAAAAATTTGTAGGGATTAAAATAGTATAAAAGTAGGAAAAAATTATAAATATAAATGTTGTTGTGAATATTTTCTGAAGAAAAAATATTAGGAGAAGAGAAAAAAATTATTTTATTAAATTTATTTTATTAAAAAATTAAAATATTGTTTAGTGGTGAAATAAATTTATATTATTCATAATTATGAAAATTTAGTTATTTAAAAAATTTAATATCGGGCGTTGGGATGAAAAATTGTAGGGATTAAAATAGTATAAAGTAGAAAAATTTATAAATATAAATGTTGTTGTGAATATTTTGTGTAGTCAAAAAATTAAGAGATGGGAAAAAATTATTAGGAGATGGAAATATAATATTTAGTTTAATTTATTTTATTAAAAAGATTAAATTATTGTGTAGTGATTAAATAAATTTATGTTATTCATAATTAATAAGAAAATTTAGTTATTTAAAAAAATTTAATATATATAGAGTGTTGGGACAAAAAATTGTACGGTCTAAAATAGTATAAAAGTAGAAAAAATATTAGAAAAAGAAAAAAAAATTATTTAGTTAATTTTATTCTATTAAAAAATTAAAATATTGTTTAATGGTGAAATAAATTTTTATTATTTATAATTAATTCGAGAATTTAGTTATTTAAAAAATTTAATATATATATAGTGTGTTGGGACAAAAAAATTATAAGGATTGAAATAGTGTAAAAGTATGAAAAATTTATAAATATAAATTTTGGTATGAATAATTTGTGTAGGCAAAATATTAGGAGATGGAAAAATATTATTTAGTTAAATTTATTATATTAAAAAAATTAAAGTATCGTTTAGTTGTGAGATAAATTTATATTATTCATAATTAATCTAAAAATTTAGTTATTTAAAAAATTTAATATATATGGGGTGTTGTTGCAAAAAATTGCAGTGATTAAAATAGAATAAAAGTAGAAAAAAATTTATAAATATAAATATTTTTGTGATAATTTTGTTTAGGAAAAATATTAGGAGATAGGAAAAAAAATTATTCAGTTAAAATCATTTAGTTATTTAAAAAATTTAATATCGGTGTGGGATAAAAAATTGTAGGGATTAAAATAGTATAAAATTGAAAAAAATTTATAAATATAATTGTTGATATGAATATTTTGTGTAGAAAAAATATTAGAAAATGGAAAAAAATTATTTATTTAAATTTATTTTACTAAAAATATTAAAGTATTATTTGTTGGTCAAATAAATTTATATTATTTATTATTTATAATTAGTTTTAAAATTTAGTTATTTAAAAAGTTGAATATTCATGAGTGTTGCGACAAAAAATTATAGGAATTAAAATAGTATAAAAGTAGAAAAAAATTATAAATATAAAAATTAGTGTCAATATTTTGTGTAGGCAAAATAGTAGGAGATGAAAAAAAATATTTAGTTTAATTTATTTTATTAAAAAGATTAAAGTATTGTTTAGTGGTAAAATAAATTTATATTATTCATAATTAATCTGAAATTTTAGTTATTTAATATTTATAGTGTGTTGGAAAAAAATTGTAGGGACTAAAATAGTATAAGAGTAAGAAAATTTTATAAATATAAATTTTATTGTGAATATATTGTGTAGGAAAAATATTAGAAGATGGAAAAAATTATTTAATTAAATTTATTTTATTAAAAACATGATAGTATTGCTTAGTGGTGAAATAAATTTATATTATTTATAATTAATCCGATAATTTAGTTATTTAAAAAACTTAATATATATAGTGTGTTGGTAAAAAAATTATAAGGATTGAAATAATATAAAAATAGGAAAAGTTTATAAATATAAATGCTAAGTGTAAATATTTTATGTAGGAAAAATATTAGGAGATGGGAAAAAACTATTTAGTTAAATTTATTTTATTAAAAAAATTAAAGTATCGTTTAGTAGTGAAATAAATTTATATTATTCATAATTAATCTGAAAATTTAATTTTTTAAAATTTGAATATCTATAGGATGTTATGACAAAAATTGTAGGGATTAAAATAGTATAAAAGTAGAAAAACATTTATAAATATAAATATTGTTGTGAATATTTTCTGAAAGAAAAATATTATGAGATGATAAAAAAATTTTTAGTTAAATTTATTTTATTAGAAAAATTAAAGTATTGTTTAGTGCAGAAATAAAATTATATTATTCATAATTATGAAAATTTAGTTATTTAAAAAATTTAATATCGAGCATTGGGATAAAAAATTACATGGATAAAAATAGTATAAAAGTAGAAAAATTTACAAATATAAATGTTGTTGTGAATATTTTATGTAGGAAAAATATTAGGAGATGAGAAAAAAATTATTTAGTTAAATTTATTTTATTAAAAAATTAAAGTATTGTTTAGTGGTGAAATAAATTTATATTATTTATAATTATGAAAATTTAATTATTTAAAAAATTTAATATTGGGCATTGGGATAAAAATTATAGGGATTAAAATAATATAAAAGTAGAAAAAATTTATAAATATAAAAGTTGGTGTGAATATTTTGTGTAGACAAAATATTAGGAGATGAAAAAATATTATTTAGTTCAATTTATTTTATTAAAAAAATTAAAGTATCATTTAGTCGTGAAATAAATTTATATTATTCATAATTAATCTGAAATTTTAGTTATTTAAAAAATTTAATATCTATAGGTTTGTGGAAAAAAATTGTAGGGATTAAAATAGTATAAAAGTAGAAAAAATTTATAAATATAAATGTTATTGTAAATATTTTCTGAAGTAAAAAATTAGGAGAAGAGAAAAAAAATTATTTAGTTAAATTTATTTTCTTAAAAAATTAAAATATTGTTTAGTTGTGAAATAAATTTATATTATTTATAATTATGAAAATTTAGTTATTTAAAAAATTTAATATCGGGCGTTGGGATAAAAAAATTGTAGGGATTAAAATAGTATAAAAGTAGAAAAATTTATAAATATAAATGTTGTTGTGAATATTTTGTGTAGGAAAAAAAATATTTAGTTTAATTTATTTATATAAAAAGATTAAAGTATTGTTTAGAGGTGAAATAAATTTATGTTATTCATAATTAATCTGATAATTTAGTTATTTAAAAAATTTAATATATATAGGGTGTTGGGACAAAAAATTGTTAGGACTAAAATAGTATAAAAGTAGGAAAAATTTATAAATATAAATTTTATTGTGAATATTTTGTGTAGGAAAAATATTAGAAGATGAGAAAAAAAATTATTTAGTTAAATTTATTGTATTAAAAAAATTAAAGTATTGTTTAGTGGTGAAATAAATTTATATTATTCATAATTAATCCGAGAATTTAGTTATTTAAAAAATTTAATATATAACAAAAGATACTGCTCAAGATAGGGATGGCAAACGCTCTCCTTTCACGATAGTAAATATTTTGTGTAGAAAAAATATTAGGATATAGTAAAAAATTATTTAGTTTAATTTATTTTATTAAAAAAATTAAAATATTGTTTAGTGCTTAAAATAAATTTATATTATTCATAATTAATTTGAAACTTTAGTTATTTAAAAATTTAATATCTATGGATTTGTAAAAAAAATATTATGGATTAAAATAGTATAAAAGTAGAAAGAATTTATAAATATAAATGTTGTTGTGAATATTTTCTGAAGGAAAAATATTATGAGATGAGAAAAAAATTTTTAGTTAAATTTATTTTATTAGAAAAATTAAAGTATTGTTCAGTGGTGAAATAAATTTATATCATTCATAATTATGAAAATTTAGTTATTTAAAAAATTTAATATCTATATCATTCATAATTATGAAAATTTAGTTATTTAAAAAATTTAATATCGAGCATTGGATAAAAAATTGCAGGAATAAAAATAGTATAAAAGTAGAAAAATTTACAAATATAAATGTTGTGGAGGAAAAAAATTAGAAGATGGGAAAAAATTATTTAGTTAAATTTATTGTACTAAAACATTGTAGTATTTTTTAGTGGTGAAATAAATTTATATTATTCATAATTAATTTGAAAATTTAGTAATTTAAAAATTTTAATATATATAGGGTTTTGAGAAAAAATTGTAAGGATTAAAATAGTATAAAAGTAGAAAAAATTTATACAGATAAATGTTATTATAAATATTTTGTCTAGGAAAACTATTAAGAGATGGGAAAAAATAATTTAGTTAAATTTATTTTATTAAAAAAAATTAGAGTATTATTTTGTGGCGAAATAAATTTATATTATTTATAAATAATTTGAAAATTTAGTTATTTAAAAAATTATATATATATGGGGTGAAAATTATATATATATATATGGGGTGCTGTGACAAAATTTTATAGGGATTAAAAGAGTATAAAATAAGAATAATTTATAAATATTTTTATAAATATTTTGTGTAGAAAAAATATTAGGAGATGGGAAAAAATTATTTAGTTTAATTTATTTTATTAAAAAAATTGAAATATTGTTTAGTGCTTAAAATAAATTTATATTATTCATAATTAATCTGAAAATTTAGTCATTTAAAAAATTTAATATATATAGGGTGTTATGACAAAAATTGTATGGATTAAAATAGTATAAAAGTAGGAAAAATTTATAAATATAAGTGTTGTTGTGAATATTTTGTGTAGGAAAATTATTAGGAGATAGAGAAAAAATTATTTAGTTAAATTTATTTTATTAAAAAATTAAAGTTTTGTTTGGTGGTGAAATAAATATATATTATTCATAATTAATCTGAAAATTTAAATTACATAGGGTGTTAGTGACAAAAAATTGTAGAGATTAAAATAGTATAAAATAGAAAAAATTTATAAACATAAATGTTGTAAATATTTTTTGTAGGAAAAATATTAGGAGATGAGACAAAATTATTTAGTTAAATTTATTTTATTAAAAAATTAATATATTGTTTAGTGGTGAAATAAATTTATATTATTAATAATTAATCTAAAAATTTAATTATTTAAAATATTTAATATATATAGTGTGTTGGGATAAAAAATTGTAGGGATTAAAATAGTATAAAAGTAGGAAAAATTTATAAATATAAATGGTGTTGTGAATATTTTGTATAGCAGAAATATTAGAAGATGGAAAAAATTTATTTAGTTAAATTTATTTTATTAAAAACATTGATGTATTTTTTAGTGGTGAAATAAATTTATTTATTTAAAAAGTTTAATATATATAGGGTGTTGTAATAAAAAATTGTAGAGATTAAATAGTATAAAAAAAATTTATAAATATAAATGTTGTTGTGAATATTTTGTGTAGGAAAAATATTAGGAGATGGAGAAAAAATTATTAGGAAAAAATTATTTAGTTTAATTTTATTTTATTAAAAAAAGTATTGTTTAGTTCTGAAATAATTTTATATTATTCTTAATTAATCTTAAAATTAAGTTATTTAAAAAATTTAATATATATAGGGTGTTGTCACAAAAAATTATAGAGATTAAAATAATATAAAAGTAGAAAAAATTTATAAATATAAATGTTGTTATGAATATTTTGTCTAGCAGAAATATTAGAACATGATAAAAAATTATTTAGTTAAACTTATTTTATTAAAAAAATACTGTATTGTTTAAAGGTGAAATAAATTTATATTATTCATAATTAATATAAAAATTTAATTATTTAAAAAATTTAATATATATAGAGTGGTGTGACAAAAAATTATAAGGATTAAAATAATATAAAAGTAGGAAAAATTTATAAATATAAAATTTCTGTTAATATTTTGTGTAGGAAAAATATTTGGAGATGCGACAAAATTATTTAGTTAAATTTATTTCATTAAAAAATTAATGTATTTTTTAGTGGTGAAATAAATTTATATTATACATAAATAATTTAAAATTTTAATTATTTAAAAATTTAATAATTATAGAGTGTTGTGACAAAAAATTGTAGAGATTAAAATAGTATAAAAGTAGTAAAAATTTATAAATATAAATGATGTGAATATTTTGTATAGGAAAAATATTAGGAGATGAGAAAAAAATTATTTAGCTAAATTTATTTTATTATAAAAATTAAAGTATTGTTCAGTAGTGAAATAAATTTATATTATTCATAATTAATCTGAAAATTTAGTTATTTAAAAAATTTAATATATATAGGATGTTGTAACAAAAAATTGTAGACATTAAAATAGTATAAAATAAGAAACATTTATAAATACAAATGTTGTTGTGAATATTTTGTGTAGGAAAAATATTAGGAGATGGGAAAAAATTATTAGGAGATGGAAAAAAAATTTTTAGTTTAATTTATTTTATTAAAAAATTAATGTATTGTTTAGTTCTGAAATAAATTTATACTATTCTTATATAATCTGAAAATTTAGTTATTTAGAAAATTTAATATATATAGGGTGTTGACAAAAAATTGTAGGGAATAAAAGAGTATAAAAGTAGGAAAAATTTATAAATAGAAATGTTGTTGTGAATATTTTGTGCAGCAGAAATATTAAAAGATGTGAAAAAATTATATGGTTAAATTTATTTTATTAAAAAAATTAATATATTGTTTAGTGGTGAAATAAATTTATATTATTCATAATTAATTTAAAAAATTAATTATTTAAAAAATTTAATATATATATATATAGGGTGTTGTAATAAAAAATAGTAAGGATTAAAATAATATAAAAATGGAAAAATTTATAAATATAAAAGTTTGTGGTAACATTTAGTGTGGAAAAATATTTGGAGAAGGGACAAAATTATTTATTTAAATTTATTTTATTACAAAAATTAATGTATTGTTTAGTGGTAAAATAAATTTATATTATTTATAATTAATTTAAAGTTTAATTATTTAAAAAATTTAATATATACAGGGTGTTGGGACAAAAAATTGTAGGATTGAAATAATATAAAAGTAGAAAAAATTTATAAATTTAAATGTTGTTGTGAATATTTTGTGTAGGAAAAATATTAGGAAATGGCGAAAAAATTATGTAGTTAAATTTATTTTATTATAAAAATTAAAGTATTGTTTAGTGGTGAAATAAATTTATATTATTCATAATTAATTTGTAAATTTAGTTATTTAAAAAATTTAATATATATAGGGTGTTATGACAAAAAATTGTAGAGATTAAAGTATAAATTAAGAAAATTTTATAAATATAAATTTTGTTGTGAATATTTTGTGTATGAAAAATATTAGGAGATGGGAAAAACTTATTAGGAGATGGAAAAAAATTATTTAGTTAAATTTATTTTATATTAAAAATTAAAGTATTGTTTAGTGGTGAAATAATTTTATATTATTCATGGTTAATTTGAAAATTTAGTTATTTAAAAAATTAATATATATAGATTGTTGTGACAAAAAATTGTAGGGATTAAAATAGTATAAAAGTAAGAAAGGTTTATAAATATAAATGTTGTTGTGAATATTTTGGGTAGGAAAAATATTAAGAAATGAGGAAAAATTATGATGTCCTGAGATCCAGAAAATAGGGTTTACAGCACATGTGTAAGCTTGGTTAGGGAAAATAACCTCTCTTCCCATTTATCCTTTTTCCTTTTGTCTGCTAGTGACGTATAACTGCCTCCCTGCTACGGTGCACCTATCTCTGTCACTCAGACCATACGTACGGACGGGTCAGAGCACCCCTCCATGTCAAGCAGCCATTTAATTCCTCTCGACGTGCGTGCTGACAAGGCTGCAAGGTGACTGGACCTGCTCTCCTTATTTCTTGTCATGTCACCAAGCTAAACTTTCCTTGGGTAGGCCCGCACGCGTGGTTAGTAAGGCCTACTCCACGTCTCTGGACTGCATTGCGTGATGTTGGGCCGATCTACTTGAGTGCAACCTAATGGGCTTTGGGCCTATGTCCTTGTTCAGGGTCCGGCCTCACCCCAGGGTATAAGAAGCCTGGCGATCATCAATTGCCCATTTACCTCCTCAGCACTTATTTCATGAGTGATGAGGGGTAAATCCCTAGGCCCCATTATGACCGCGCGGTCTGAGGACGACTCCTATCAAAACGTCCTTTCTCTACCTTTACTCTTTTCAAATTCAAAATCTCCAATTTTCCTCAGACTTTTCTACTTGCCCTGTTCTCTGTACTTCGTCTCTCTCATCCTCTGCCAAATTTCTTTGAGGTACGTCTTTTGCTTTCTCTAATAGCTATCCCCAAAATCCCTGATGTTGTGAATATGTGAAGTCCTGCATCACCCCTTCTTCCCTTGCCAACTTCTTTTTTCGGGAGTACCTAGACACCTCTATCTACCTCGTGAGGGCTCCCCTTCATAATGAGAGGATTGTTCTTCCTGTTCCTCCACCGCCGGGTTTGATTGACCCTCAGCGAGATCACAACTTGGTCTTTTTTGTCAAGCAATGCGACTTTGGTTTAACTTTTCCCTTTTCTCCCTTCTTCATCGAAGTTTTCCATTACTTCGGTGTAACTCCCCGCATGCTCTCGCCCAACTCCATTCTCTTCATGTGTTATTTTGAGTTTGTCAGTCTGTGTTGGGATTTTGCCCTGTCGGCCGCCCTTTTCTCCACCTTTTTCCATTTGATTAGGGCTAGCTAAGGGTTCTACTATTTTACTCCCTAAGGAGGGTTGTCTATTTTCTCGGGGTATAAAGACTCTATTAAGGGTTGGGTTGAGGGTTTTGTAATGGTGGAGCTGAAGGAAGGCTCCAGAATAAGCTGGAATGTGGATCTCTCCTGGAGGGATGTCCCCCCTGGCTGTAACGACCTTCGTCAGCTGTTTGTAATAGATCAGATCTGCCTTCTCAGACTAACCTCTGTCTCTCGGAAGTATAATGTCGAGAAGTACATCTTCATGTCTAGTCTTCAAGACTGCTAGGATGCTGGTATTTGTTTGATGTTCTGTCTTTTTTCTTTTGTTTGTTGTCTTTTTCTTGTATTTATTTTAAATTGATTGTCATTTTTGTTATTCGCAGCTTCCTCTACGCCCATAGACAAGATTAAGCTGCCGAGAAACTTCACAATGTCTAGAAAGAATATGAGGGCTACCTTGAAGGCCTTTCGGGCTGGCTGATCTGTGGCAGACGTGACCCAGGAGGCCTTCCAAGCCATCTCTCCCTCGGTGGCTAGTCGGACTGCTCCTCCTGCCCCTGCTTCTTCTCGGGCTCTGGTGCCTGCCTCCAAGGGTTCACGCTCTGCAGCCTCCAAGGCTTCCTGATCAAGCACAATTTAGCCACATTTTTATCATAATTATTATTGTTTATTTACACATTTTTTTGGTTAATTTATGGTTTTTATCTTGTTTTTACAGAAAAGGAAGAATTTGAAAAATTGGAGAAAAAGTGCAGAAAATTGACAGAAAAGTGATTGGGTCAGTGATTTGCCCAGTGATCTGCCCAGATCAAGCTGAAGCAGAAACCTGGAGGCAACAGGCAGAAGTGATATGGGCAGTGATTTGCCCAAGACACTCGAAGAAACTGGGCAAACCACTCACAGAGGCAGAGAGGACTGACTCACAGAAAAGTGATTGGATCAGTGATTTGCCCAAAACACTTAGATCACCGGGCAAATCACTTTGACAGCAGAAACTGACAGAAGAGCGGGAAATTGGGCAGAAAACAGAAATCCGAATTTTCAGAAGTCCAATTCCAACCCAATCACTACCAACATAAAACCAAGAGCCACGAAAGAGCTTCTCATCCAAGAAATTCCAATTGCAATTAAATTCAACATCAAAAGAGGAGTCAAACACCAAATCAAAAAGGGATTTTGAAACCCTAGATGGATGAAATTCTGCAGCTATAAAAGGAGAGCCTCCAAACCAGCAAAGGCACTTTTCTGATCAGGAACTCAGCACCTTCTCCCTCGCCAGAAACTCTGCAGCTGCTCTTCTTTCTTTTTCTTTTCATCTTTTGTGTATTTTAGTCACCATGAGTGGCTAAATTCATTCTTTTCTAGTTGAAGTTGAGAATATTCAGATTTGTGATGATTTGGGAGGTTTAATACTCCATTGTTGAACTCTTGTTTATTTCAATATTTATGCAATCTGATCTTTTCGATAATTATTACTTTGCTTTTAGAATCAATAAGGGCCCATTGCTTTTAAATTGCTTAAGTGATAAATTGTTTGAATGATTTAGGTCCGTAATTGCTTAAGTTGTTTGAACATAAATATAATCAATTGCATAACCTAGCCTTGACCACGCGGTTGGCAAGGATAGAATTGGGTTTCTCTAAGTCTTAATGCGATCAACGGTTGTTCGATGCTAAATGCCCCAAGGACGTTCCTTGGCAACTTGTTGATCAGTGTTTGATTAGCGAACGTTTCCTAATCAAACTAGAACTAAGGAGGAATTTGGATTGTGAGAAGCGTCTTCCACAACCAAAACTGATTTATTGAAATCAAATAGGAGTCTTTAATAATCAATGATCAATTCTGAACAAACTGCAACAGACTCACACTTCAGCTAGAATCTCTTTCTCATTGAAATTCCTTTTCAATTGAATTATTGTTCTCTTTTGCTTTTAGATTTTAACTCATCAAAACAAACCCCCCTCTTTTACTTACTTGTTATTACTTGCCTTAGTCATTATTAGGAAGATACTTGGTGTCAATTCCCTGTGGTTCGACCCTATTGCCACTATTTACAAATTTATTTGTGATTGATAATAGGTTATTTTTGACGGCTTCGACAACCGCTTATAAAAAATTGGCGCCGTTGCCGGGGAACTGATTTAAACTAACGTATTTTCCCTTTATGACCAGGTCTGGCCGTAAAGACACTATTCTTTACGACCCTGAGATTGAGAAAACTGCCAAGCACTTAAGGAAGCAAGCAAATTTGAGGAACCAAGCCTCAAAAGCATCTTCATCAGCAACACCATCTCACAGAGCTGTTGTTATACCTGCTGATTTTTCTGCACCAGCAAATTCACCTACCTCTGCACCAGCTGAAGCACTTGCTGTCACATCTGCCCCTGCTGCAGAAATTTTTGCACCAGCAGACTCTCCTACAGCCACTACTGCATTTGAACCTGATACCCGATTCCAGGTTATGGCAGAAAATCCAGCAATGGCAGCACCACCTGCTGCACATGTAGAAGCTGAAATACAAGCTGGAAACGTGCTCATCCAAGCACCCCAGCCACGGGAAAGAACTCTCGGAGAGTTAGCTGAACCAACAGGAGATCAAGCACCCTTATGCATTGAATATCCCCTATTGACAGCACCATTCGAGCTAAGGACAGGACTGATTCATCTCCTTCCTAAATTCAAAGACCTAGAAAATGAAGATCCTCACAAGCATTTGAAGGCATTCCACGTTGTGTGCTCAACCATAAGACCCCAAGGCATTCCAGAAGACGATATCAAGCTTAGAGCCTTCCCTTTTTCCCTTGAAGACTATGCCAAAGAATGGCTATTCTACTTGCCACCCGGATCCATCACATCATGAGCTGATATGGTAAGAGCATTCTTGAGAAAATTCTTTCCAACCTCAAAAGCCATAGGCATCCGTCGAGAAATAAGTGGCATAAAGCAAAAGCACTCTGAAGGCTTGTATGAGTACTGGGAAAGGTTCAAAAAGTTGTGCACAAGCTGCCCTCGGCATGATATTTCTGACCAATCTCTCATTGAGTACTTCTATGGAGGTTTGCTACCCTCAGAGTGAAAATTTATTGACGCAGCCTGTGGAGGAACAATTGAAAAAAAATCACCTCGAGAGATGAGGGACTTAATTTCCTCCATGGCTGCAGCTTCTCAACAATTTGGAGACCAAGAGCTGCCAACAAGGAATGTAAATGAGGTGAGTAATTCCATTTTATCATCCCAACTTTCTGAACTCACCAATGCTGTCCGTAGCCTTGTTGTGAGTCAAACCCAACAAGTCCAGCAGATTCAGCAGCCCAAGACATGTGGAATATGTGCCAACAACCACCCAACTGATCTATGTCCTTCCATTCAAGAGGAGGACCAGCAAGTCAATGCTGTTGGAGGCTTCAATGGGCAAAGAAGGTATGATCCTTATGCAAATACTTATAATCCAGGCTGGAGGGACCATCCAAATTTCAGTTATGCAAGGGGAAACCAATACCCAAGCTACCAGCAAAGGAACCAAGCTCAAGCTGCACCTCAGAACTCCAATGAATCTCTTGAAGAGATTGTGAAGAATTTAGCAAGTACCGTGCAAAATCTTGAGAAACAAGTGAGCCAAATGGCCACTTCAATGAGCAAATATGAGTCTCAAGGGAAGCTACCCTCCCAAACTGAGATAAATCCAAGGCAAAATGCTAGTGCCATCACATTGAGGAGTGGAAAGGAGTTACAAGACAATAGGGCTGAAAAATTGCAAAAACAGGGCATGGAAGAAATTCTGCCAGAAAGTGATCAGGGCAGTGATTTGCCCAATTCACTAGTAGAAACTGACCCGATCGCTGGTCAAACTGAGCTGTCCAGCAGTGATCTGCCCAAACCACCAGAGAAGGCAGAAAGTGATTTGCCCAAATCACCAGAGAAGGCAGAATCCAGTCAAAGGCAGAAACAGCAACCAGCAGAGAGATTCAAGGTACCTCCTCCCTTCCCAAAGAGATTTGCAAGGTCCCAAAAGGAGAAAGAAGAAAAAGAGATACTTGAGACACTCCGCAAGGTGGAAATCAACATTCCCCTACTTGATGCTGTGAAGCAAATTCCAAGGTATGCCAAGTTTCTCAAAGAGCTATGCACCAACCGAAGGAAACTTGCTGAACGTGAAAGGGTAAGTGTGGGGGAGTGTGTTTCAGCTGTCATCCAAAGGAAACTTCCAACCAAATGCAAGGATAGAGGAATGTTCGCGGTTTCATGCAAAATAGGCAATGTGGGAATAAAGAAGGCCATGTGTGACCTTGGAGCTTCAATAAATGTCATGCCCCTTTCCATTTTTAACTTGTTGAATGCAGGTACACTCAAGGGCACCAGCATTATGATCCAATTAGCTGACCGATCCGTTGTCTACCCTAAAGGAGTGCTTGAAGATGTGTTGGTGCAAGTGGACCAATTAGTCTTTCCAGCAGATTTTTATGTTATTGACATGGAGGAAGACAAAAGCAACACCACCTCTGATATCCTACTTGGAAGACCATTCTTGAGTACAGCAAGAACAAAAATTGATGTGCATGATGGCACATTGACTATGGAGTTTGAAGGGGAAGTTATCAAATTTAATGTTTATGATGCCATGAAATTCCCCAATGATGTTTCTCCTGTTTATGGCCTTGATGTTATTGATGATTTAAGTTAAGAAATTTTTTATTTTGATCAAGAAAATTTACTTTATGATGGTCTTTGCAGGAGAGGAGAAGTGGACAGCAACATCACTGAAGCAGAAAAAACAGCAGACTGCTGTAACTTGCTAGATATGGGTGATTTGCCCAGTGATTTGCCCACATCGCCAGATAATCTGCTCAAATCACAGATCAAATCACTGGAGCAGACAGACTTGACAGGGAGTGATTTGCCCACATCACCAGATAACCTGCCCAAATCACAGCCCAAATCAGACAGCAATCAGACAGAAAACCAGCAGACAGAGGAAGCACCAGAACTGAAACCCTTGCCTAGCCACCTCAAATATGCCTACTTGGGAGCTGGAAATACACTTCCAGTAATTATTTCCAACCAGCTCAGCCAAGAAGAAGAGGATAAGCTCTTAGATGTGTTGAGGAGGCACAAGAAGGCAATTGGGTGGACCTTGGAGGACATAAAGGGTATCTCACCATCAACATGCATGCATAGGATTCTCATGGAGGATGAGTGCAAACCTGTTCGTGAGGCACAAAGAAGGCTGAATCCACCAATGATGGAGGTCGTGAAGAAGGAGATAGTGAAACTCCTAGATATTGGGGTCATCTACCCCATTTCTGACAGTAAATGGGTGAGTCCCATTCATGTGGTACCAAAGAAGACTGGGATTACCGTTATCCCAAATTCTGAAGGAGAGCTAGTACCCACTCGTGTGCAAAATGGGTGGAGAGTTTGCATGGACTACAGGAAGCTCAACACAGCCACAAGGAAGGACCACTTTCCCTTGCCATTTATGGATCAAATGCTTGAAAGACTTGCTGGAAAAAGTCATTACTGCCTCCTAGATGGATATTCGGGATTTTATCAAATTCCCGTTGCACCTGAAGATCAAGAGAAGACCATTTTCACATGCCCATTTGGCACCTTCGCATTTAGGAGGATGCCCTTCGGCCTTTGCAATGCACCAGCCACTTTCCAAAGGTGCATGATGAGCATTTTTTCTGACTATGTGGAGAAGATCATTGAAGTCTTCATGGATGACTTTACGGTGCATGGCAACTCATTCCATGAATGCCTAGCCAACTTGGAGAAGATACTTCAAAGGTGTTTGGAGACAAACTTGGTTCTCAATTATGAGAAGTGCCACTTCATGGTCAGCCATGGCTTAATCTTGGGCCATATTGTTTCAGCAAAAGGGATTGAGGTAGACAAAGCCAAAATTGACACCATAAAAAATCTACCCTATCCAACCAGCATTAGGGAGATTAGATCATTCCTTGGACATGCTGGTTTTTATAGGAGGTTCATCAAGGATTTTTTAAAGATAACTCAGCCTTTGTGCAGGTTATTACAGCAGGATATCCCATTTGAATTTGATGACAGCTGCAAAACAGCCTTTGATTTGATCAAATCACTGCTAATTTCTGCCCCAGTCATCCAGCCACCTGATTGGACCCTTCCATTTGAGATCATGTGTGATGCCAGCAACTTTGCTGTAGGAGCGGTATTAGGACAGCGTAAGGGTAACTCTCCTCATGTCATTCACTATGCCTCACGCACCCTAGATGCTGCACAATGCAATTATTCAACCACGGAAAAAGAGTTGCTGGCTGTTGTCTTTGCATTGGAGAAGTTTCGGTCCTATCTACTTGGGACCAAGGTGATCATATACTCAGACCATGCTGCATTGAGGTATTTAATCAAGAAAAAAGAGTCCAAACCAAGGCTAGTACGTTGGATATTGTTGCTACAAGAGTTTGACTTGGAGATTCATGACAAGAAGGGAAAAGAGAATCTTGTGGCTGACCACCTCAGCATAATTTTTTCAGAAATGGAGCCATGCCCCATCAATGAGACCTTCCTTGATGAGCACCTCTTTGCTGTCCAAGAAGAGGAACCATGGTATGCTGATATTGTTAATTTCCTTGCCATAGGTGATTTGCCCACTGATTTGCCCAAACACATAAGAGACAAGATCAAGAAAGAGGCAAGGTATTATGTGTGGGATGAGCCTTACCTATGGAAGCATTGTGCAGACCAAGTCATAAGGAGATGCATCCCAAACCATGAGATCACTTCGGTCTTAACTTTCTGCCACTCTTACAGCTGTGGAGGTCACTTTGGGCCACGCAAGACAGCCTTGAAAGTTCTTGAAAGTGGGTTATTTTGGCCTAACATATTTAGAGATGCTTATTTATTTTGTAGGTCATGTGCAAGATGCCAACAAACAGGAAACCTTGGCAATAGAGGTGAAATGCCACAAGCACCCATCATGGTGTGTGAAATCTTTGACATATGGGGCATTGACTTCATGGGACCATTCCCACCTTCCTTTGGCAACACCTACATACTTCTTGCTGTGGATTATGTCTCCAAATGGATTGAAGCCAAAGCAACAAGGGCTGATGATGCAAAAACAGTGTGTGAATTTGTAAAATCCCACATTTTCTCAAGATTTGGTCTGCCCAAAGCCATTATCAGTGACCGAGGCACTCATTTTTGCAACAAGGTAGTAGGAACTCTCCTCAAGAAGCACCATGTCATCCATAGAACCTCTACTGCCTATCACCCTCAAGTCCATCTTGGAGAAAACAGTCTGCCCAAGTCGCAAGGATTGGAGTACACGCCTCAATGATGCCTTATGGGCATATAGAACAGCATATAAAACTCCAATTGGGATGTCTCCATATAGGCTGATTTATGGGAAAGCATGTCATCTACCTGTGGAACTTGAACACAAAGCCTATTGGGCTGTGAAGAGCTGCAATCTTGATGAAAAAGAGGCTGGAGTTCACAGAAAATTGCAAATCTAAGAGCTTGAGGAGATTCGGCGTGATGCATATGAAGCTTCATGGGATTATAAAGCAAGGACCAAAGCCTTCCATGATAAAAACATCTCCAGAAAACACTTCCAGGTTGGTGATAAGGTTTTGCTTTTTGATTCCAGGTTCAAATTATTCCCTGGAAAGCTTCGGTCTAGGTGGATTGGACCATTCTTGGTTGAACATGTCTTTCCACATGGAGCTGTTGACATACGGAGTCCACAAACAAGCAAAGTTTTCAAAGTTAATGGGCATCGTTTGAAGAGATTTTATGAAGGTTTTACTGTCCATGTTGTGGAGGAGGTTCCCTTGGATCCCCCTTCCCAAGACTGCTGAGCAAGACACTGAAGTCCAGCCCACGACAGAAAACAGGGCGCTACTGGGAGGCAGCCCAGAGGCAGTGATTTGCCCAGTGATTTGCCCACTGCTTGCCCAAATCGCCGGGCAAATCGACTGAATGTACCATAGTCACAAGTGATCGGGGCAGTGATTTGCCCAATTGCCCAGATAATTTGCTCAAATCACCGGGCCAATCGAAAAATCAAGCACATCATCAGAAAAGGGCGTGAACAGTACCAGCCCAGCAATTGCAAAGGAGGAGTGATCTGGCCAAGTGATTTGCCCAAATCACTGGTCAAATCACCCTGTCAAGAATCCAGAGGGCCAGCATTAAATGATCAGGGCAGTTCACATACCCAAATCACTTTAAGTAGTCTTTTCTTTTATTCTTTACTTTTTACGCAATTTACTGCTTTTATCTCTTCTTCTTCTTCAAGATTTCTCTCCCTCCGACCACCACTCACCCACCGGCAGACTCAAGACCACCATGGTCCGAATTAAGATGAAGGCCACCGGCGGACCATTCATGTGGAAGAAACTAGGGCTGCCGAGACCCATCCCCTCCGACAGTGACGATGAAGCGTGGGACACCACTCCACCAGCCACCACCAGCACCGAAACGCCACCGGCTACTGCATCAGCAACAGGACACACCGACTCACCGGCCGTCCAGACATATCGTTGGCAAAAGAAACGGCAAAGCACGCCGCCACCACCATCCACAATAGCCTCGACGGCAAACCTTGCGAGCGAAATGCTACCTGAAGCCACCACTTCCTCCGGCCACGGCCAGAAACGGCCAAGAACACAGTCGCCACCTCCACCGCCGAGATCAGAACCAGAACCAGAAACCACCATTGCCACACATCTCGCAAGTCATGAGGAAGGCGATGCGCCCACTGATGCACCCAGCAATGTGCCAAGTGCTATGCCCAGCGATGTGCCCACTGATGCGCCCATGGACTTACCAAGTGATATGCCCAGCGATGTGCCCAGCGACACACTCAGTGATATGCCCAGTAATCTACCCAGCGATTTGCCCAGGCCAGCATACCCAGATCACATCGTTCAAGCCCTGACATTCAACAAAATTTCTGAGCGCACCAGGCTGATCAAAGTTTCATCTCTACCATATCACCCAGGTAAGTATATCCACCATGGCACACTTGGAGCACTGAGACTCCATTCCCAGGTACGTTCCCTCATATCTGCTATTGGCTGGGACACCTTTTTCTTCCTGCGCATGCCCTCTTTCCTTGAACTCACACATGAGTTCTTCACCACATTTTATTTTGATAAACCTGCCATGCATAACCTACACACACCAGGCACTATTGGATTTAGGTTATTGGGGAAGCGATTTCGCTTATCCCTGCAGGAATTTGGCATTGCCATGGGCTGTGAATGCCCTCAGTCCACCTGGGACTTCCCTGCTGAGTTTGATCCAAGCTCTGTGTACTTGGAATTAAGCGATAATCCACCAGACTCATACTCACCCACCAGGTCCAAGGACCTGTATCTTAGAAACCCCAGCCTGAAATACCTCCACCGATTCCTGGCTTATACATTTTCTGGGAGGAAGGATGCTTCCAACATCCTGACCAGGACTGAGTTATACATCCTTTGGTGCATGAACACACACAGGAAAATACATCTTGGATACTGGGTTGCCACCCAACTATCCAGCATCATTCAGTATAACAGGCCACTGATTTTTGGCCCCTTGATCACTGCCATTGCAGTGAATCTCAAATTATTGCACCCAGCACATACTGACCTTTCCCCCACTTCCAAGACAACCCCCTTGGACCTACGCACATTAGACGACATGGGGTTGCTTTGCAAAGTGGGGGACATTTTTTCAATTTCACCTGCAGGTCCAGTAACACCACGCCATGAGCGCATTTTCAGGAGGAAGAAAGCCAAAAGCATCAGCACCCAGCACCCAGCTTCCACAGCAGAACCAGTAGATGAGTCAACACAGGCAATAGGGCAGGAACCAGCAAACGAGCCACCTCCAGCAGCCCCCCAGCAGGATGCTCCTCAGCCACCTGAAGACGAAGCCCCCAACCAGACAGTAGAGGCTCGTCTCAGTAGGATTGAGGACCGAATGCAAAGGATGGAGCACTTGTTGAACCTGCTGGTGGACCATTTTCTGCCCCAGCACCGTGACAGATAGCGATTTGCCCAGTGATTTGCCCAGTGCTTGCCCAAGTCACTGGTCAAATCACCCACAGGCCAGGAAGTCCCTTTCCCTTTTCTCCTTCATTTCTCTATACATATATTCAAACATTGAGGACAATATTTGGGATAGGTGTGGGGGTACTGGAGAGTATTTATTCACTGATCACACCATCTTTTGATTTCTTTTTGATTTCTTGTTGTTTCTTTTTGTTTCTTTTTCTTTTTGCATTATTCTTACCCCTTTTTGCACACACCAGAATTTTTTTCACTTTTTGCACACACACACAGAATTTTGTCTTAGCTTTTGCTCTACTCAACATAGATAACAAGGTTAAAAGAGTTTCCTTATCTCATGACCCCATTGATCTGCCACCCCTTTAAGCCTAAATTGAATCATTCACAGTATGTTACCTTCACTTAGGG
Source organism: Manihot esculenta (assembly GCF_001659605.2). Lineage (NCBI taxonomy): Eukaryota > Viridiplantae > Streptophyta > Magnoliopsida > Malpighiales > Euphorbiaceae > Manihot > Manihot esculenta. The sequence goes on from NC_035166.2 coordinate 16,980,030, forward strand.
AGTTTTTCTCTTGAATTGAATCCTCAAATTTGCTAAGGTCAAGGGAAATAAAAATACAAATACATGCAAACACAAAGTTAGTGTAACTCCCTAAGAGCTGATTTGCCCAAACTATCATGAAAAACCAGCATAAAGCACAAATCGTAAACCTGTTCCAATGGTCTAAGACTATGAACTGAGCCTAATAGCCACTTGGAGAAGTGACTGACTGAGTAACCGGGGGTGTATCACCCATGTACACAATCGCGTAAAAAGGTCAGTAACTTTTTCAAACAAATAAGTTTCGATGGTCTAGACTATGAACAGAGCTAGTAGCCACTTGAACAAGTGACTAACTGAGTAACCGGGGGTGTATCACCCATGTACACAATCGCGTAAAAAGGTTAGTGACTTTTTCAGGCAAGGATAAGAATAAGTGCTGCTGAAAATAAAAATAAAAATTAAATAAAAAGGAGAAAGAGAGAAGGTGGCAAGTCACTCCTAGGGGTTGCATTAAACCTAACATAAAGGAATAAGCATGATTGAGTCAAAAACCTTTCTCTTGACCATGGTAGGTGAAAGGAAACAAGGAAAGGAGGGGATGACCTTAGTGCATGTACTCTATACTGTGATAATTCAGATTAGGAGTCTAGGGGGGGCTGATTAAGTGGTACTTAAGGAAAAAGGGCTTGATTGGCTAAGTTATTTGTTGCTTGAGGACAAGCAGAAAGCTAGGTGTGGGGGTATTTGATCAAGCACAATTTAGCCACATTTTTATCATAATTATTATTGTTTATTTACACATTTTTTTGGTTAATTTATGGTTTTTATCTTGTTTTTACAGAAAAGGAAGAATTTGGAAAATTGGAGAAAAAGTGCAGAAAATTGACAGAAAAGTGATTGGGTCAGTGATTTGCCCAGTGATCTGCCCAGATCAAGCTGAAGCAGAAACCTGGAGGCAACAGGCAGAAGTGATATGGGCAGTGATTTGCCCAAGACACTCGAAGAAGCTGGGCAAACCACTCACAGAGGCAGAGAGGACTGACTCACAGAAAAGTGATTGGATCAGTGATTTGCCCAAAACACTTAGATCACCGGGCAAATCACTTTGACAGCAGAAACTGACAGAAGAGCGAGAAATTGGGCAGAAAACAGAAATCCGAATTTTCAGAAGTCCAATTCCAACCCAATCACTATCAACATAAAACCAAGAGCCACGAAAGAGCTTCTCATCCAAGAAATTCCAATTGCAATTAAATTCAACATCAAAAGAGGAGTCAAACACCAAATCAAAAAGGGATTTTGAAACCCTAGATGGATGAAATTCTGCAGCTATAAAAGGAGAGCCTCCAAACTAGCAAAGGCACTTTTCTGATCAGGAACTCAGCACCTTCTCCCTCGCCAGAAACTCTGCAGCTGCTCTTCTTTCTTTTTCTTTTCATCTTTTGTGTATTTTAGTCACCATGAGTGACTAAATTCATTCTTTTCTAGTTGAAGTTGAGAATATTCAGATTTGTGATGATTTGGGAGGTTTAATACTCCATTGTTGAACTCTTGGTTATTTCAATATTTATGCAATCTGATCTTTTCCATAATTATTACTTTGCTTTTAGAATCAATAAGGGCCCATTGCTTTTAAATTGCTTAAGTGATAAATTGTTTGAATGATTTAGGTCCGTAATTGCTTAAGTTGTTTGAACATAAATATAATCAATTGCATAACCTAGCCTTGACCACGCGGTTGGCAAGGATAAAATTGGGTTTCTCTAAGTCTTAATGCGATCAACGGTTGTTCGATGCTAAATGCCCCAAGGACGTTCCTTGGCAACTTGTTGATCAGTGTTTGATTAGCGAATGTTTCCTAATCAAATTAGAACTAAGGAGGAATTTGGATTGTGAGAAGCGTCTTCCACAACCAAAACTGATTTATTGAAATCAAATAGGAGTCTTTAATAATCAATGATCAATTCTAAACAAACTGAATCAGACTCACACTTCAGCTAGAATCTCTTTCTCATTGAAATTCCTTTTCAATTGAATTATTGTTCTCTTTTGCTTTTAGATTTTAACTCATCAAAACAAACCCCCTCTTTTACTTACTTGTTATTACTTGCCTTAGTCATTATTAGGAAGATACTTGGTGTCAATTCCCTGTGGTTCGACCTTATTGCCACTATTTACAAATTTATTTGTGATTGATAATAGGTTATTTTTGACAGCTTCGACAACCGCTTATCACTTCCACCCACGGCAGGACTCCGAGCTCCTCCAAGTCTCTCGAGGCCCCCAGGCCCAAGTCGACCTCCACTCCAGCCTCCCATGAACCTATCACCATCGAAGAGTCTACAGAGGGTAGCTCCAAGGGGGGACCGAGGTCACTCCTTCTCCAAGATGATATGAGCGGGCCGCTGCCGTTGGTGTCATCGTGATTAGTGGCTCCACTGGCAAGTGAGCCCAGTCTTTCGTGGGTCTCTTGAGGCCATTCTCCCTACTCCTGCTGAAAAAGGGAAGCAAGCTGTGGGGTTGTTGTCTTCTGCCCTTGACAACGAGCTCCTTAACGCAGCTGAAATAACTGAAAAAATTTATAAATATAAAAGTTTGTGTTAATATTTTTTATAGGAAAAATATTAAGAGATGGGAAAAAATTATTTAGTTAAATTTATTTTATTAAAAAACTTAAAGTATTATTTAGTGGTGAAAAAAATTTATATTATTTATAATTAATCTCAAAATTTAGTTATTTAAAAAATTGAATATCCATAGGGTGTTGTGATAAAAAAATTGTAGGGATTAAAATATTATAAAAATTAGAAAAAATTTATAAATATAAATGTTGTTGTAAATATTTTGTGTAGAAAAAATATTAGAAGATGGGTAAAAATTATTTAGTTAAATTTATTTTATTAAAAAAAATTAAAGTATTGTTTAGTGGTGAAATAAATTTATATTATTCATAATTAATCTGAAAATTTAGTTATTTAAAAAATTTAATATATATGGAGTATTGTGGTAAAAAATTATAGTGATTAAAATAGTATAAAAGTAGAAAAAAATTTATAAATATAAATATTTTTGTCAATTTTTTGTTTAGGAAAAATATTATGAGATGGGAAAAAATTATTTAGTTAAATTTATTTTATTAAAAAAAATCAAAGTATTGTTTAGTGATAAAATAAATTTATATTATTCATAATTAATTTGAAAATTTAGTAATTTGAAAATAAATTTAACTAAATATATTTTTTTCCAATCTTCTAATATTTTTCCTACATAAAATATTCACAATAAAATTTATATTTATAAATTTTTCTTACTCTTATACTATTTTAGTCCCTACAATTTTTCTTTTCCAACACACTATAAATATTAAATTTTTTTAAATAACTAAAATTTCATATTAGTTATGAATAATATAAATTTATTTCAATACTAAATAATATTTTAATCTTTTTAATAAAATAAATTAAACTAAATATTTTTATCTCCTAATATTTTACCTACACAAAATATTGACACTAATTTTCATATTTATAAATTTTTCCTACTTTTATACTATTTTAATTCCTACAATGTTTTATAGCAAACACCCATAGATATTCAACCTTTTAAATCACTAAATTTTAAAGTTAATTATAAATAATAAATAATATAAATTTATTTGACACCAAACAATACTTTAATTTTTTAATAAAATAAATTTAACTAAATAATTTTTCCCCATTTCCTAATATTTTTTCTACACAAAATATTCATATCAACAAGTATATTTATAATTTTTTTTTAAATTTATACTATTTTAATCCCTACAATTTTTTATCGCACACCGATAGATATTAAATTTTTTTAAATAACTAAATTTTTAGGTTAATTATGAATAATATAAATTTATTTTATCACGAGACAATACTTTAATTTTTTTAATAAATAAATTTAACTGAATAATTTTTTTTCCTATCTCCTGATATTTTTTCTAAACAAAAAATTCACAAAAATATTTATATTTATAATTTTTTTCTACTTTTATTCTATTTTAATCACTGCAATGTTTTGAAACAACATCCCATATATATTAAATTTTTTAAATAACTAAATTTTTAGATTAATTATGAATAATATAAATTTATTTTACCATTAAACAATAATTTAGTGGTGAAATAAATATATTTAGTTTAATTTATTAAAAAGATAAATATATTTAGTTTAAATATATTTAGTTTAATTTATTTTATTAAAAAGATAAAAGTATTGTTTAGTGGTGAGATAAATTTATATTATTCATAATTAATCTAAAATTTGAGTTATTTAAAAAATTTAATATTTATAGTGTGTTGGAAAAAAAATTGTAGGGACTAAAATAGTATAAGAGTAAGAAAAATTTATAAATATAAATTTTATTGTGAATATTTTGTGTAGGAAAAATATTAGAAGATGGAAAAAAAATTATTTAGTTAAATTTATTTTATTAAAAACATTATAGTATTGTTTAGTGGTGAAATAAATTTATATTATTTATAATTAATCCGAGAATTTAATTATTAAAAAAAGTTAATATATGTAGCTCATTGATAAAAAAATTATAAGGATTGAAATAATATAAAAGTATGAAAAGTTTATAAATATAAATGCTAAGTGTAAATATTTTGTGTAGGAAAAATATTTGGAGATGGGAAAAAATTTATTTAGTTAAATTTCTTTTATTAAAAAAATTAAATTATTGTTTAGTGGTGAAAAAAATTTATATTATTCATAATTAATCTTAAATTTTAGTTATTTAAAAAATTGAAGATCCATAAAGTGTTGTGACAAAAAATTGTTGGATTAAATTATTATAAAAAGTAAAAAAAAAGTATAAATATAAATGTTGTTGTAAATATTTTGTGTAGGAAAAATATTAGAAGATGAGTAAAAAATTATTTATTTAAATTTATTTTATTAAAAAATTAATGTATTACTTAGTGGTGAAATAAATTTATATGATTCATAATTAATCTGAAACTTTAATTATTTAAAAAATTTAATATATGGGGTGTTGTGGCAAAAAATTGTAATGATTAAAATAGTATAAGGTAGGAAAAAATTTATAAAAATAAATATTTTTGTAAATTTTTTGTTTAGAAAAATATTAGGAAATAGGAAAAAAAATTATTTAAAAAAATCAAAGAATTGTTTAGTGATCAAATAAATTTATATTATTCATAATTAATTTAAAATTTTAATTATTTAAAAAATTTAATATCTATCGGTGTTGGAAAAAAAATTATTGGGATTAACATAGTATAAAAATGAAAAAAAATTTATAAATATAATTTTTGATGTGAATATTTTGTGTAGAAAAAATATTAGGAAATGGGAAAAAATTATTTAGTTAAATTTATTTTATTAAAAAATTAAAGTATTATTTAGTAGTGAAATAAATTTATATTATTTATTATTTATAATTAATTTTAAAATTTAGTTATTTAAAAAGTTGAATATTTATGGGGTTGCGACAAAAAATTGTACGAATTAAAATAGTATAAAAGTAGAAAAAATTTATAAATATAAAAATTTGCGTTAATATTTTGTGTAGAAAAAATATTAGGGGAGGGGAAAATTATTTAGTTAAATTTATTTTATTAAAAAAATTAAAGATAGTTTAATGGTGAAATAAATTTATATTGTTTATAATTAATCTGAAAATTTAATTATTTAAAAAATTGAATAAATAAAGAATGTTGCGGTAAAAAATTGTAGGGATTAAAATAGTATAAAAGTATGAAAAATTTATAAATATAAATATTGTTATTAATATTTTGTGTTGGAAAAATATTAGAAGATATGGAGAAAATTATTTAGTTAAATTTATTTTATTAAAAAAATTAATGTATTGTTTAGTGGTGAGATAAATTTATATTATTTATAATTAATCTGAAATATTAATTATTTAAAAAATTTAATATCTATAAGGTGTTAGTGATAAAAAATTGTAGGAATTAAAATAGTATAAAAGTAGAAAAAATTTATAAATACAAAAGTTGTGTTAATATTTTGTGTAGGAAAAATATTAGGAGATGGAGAAAAAATTATTTAGTTAAATTTATTTTATTAACAAAATTAAAGTATTAGTTAGTGGTGAGATAAATTTATATTATTTATAATTAATCTGAAAATTTAATTATTTAAAAAATTGTAGGGATTAAAATAGTATAAAAGTAGAAAAAATTTATAAATATAAAAGTTTGTTTTAATATTTTGTGTATGAAAAATATTAGGAGATAGAGAAAAAATTATTTAATTAAATTTATTTTATTAACAAAATTAAAGTATTAGTTAGTAGTGAAATAAATTTATATTATTTATAATTAATCTGAAAATTTAGTTATTCAATAAATTTAATATGTGGTGGGATAAAAAATTATAGAGATTAAAATAGTATAAAAGTACGAAAAATTTATAAATATAAATGTTATTGTAAATATTTTATGAAAGAAAAATATTAGGAGATGAAAAAAAATTATTTAATTAAATTTATTTTATTAATAAAATGAAATTATTATTTAGCGCTGAAATAAATTTATATTATTTATAATTAATCTGAAAATTTAATTATTTAAAAAATTTAATATCCATAGGTTGGTGAAAAAAAATTATAAGGATTAAAATATTATAAAAGTAGGAAAAATTTATAAATATAAATGTTGTTGTGAATCTTTTTTTAAGAAAAATATTAGATTGTAAAAAATTATTTAGTTAAATTTATTTTATTAAAAAATTAAATTATTGTGCAATGGTGAAATAAATTTATACGATTTATAATTATGAAAATTTAGTTATTTAAAAAATTTAATATCGGACGTTGGGATAAAAAATTATAGAGATTAAAATACTATAAAAGTATGAAAAGTTTATAAATATTGTTATGAATATTTTGTGTAGGAAAAATATTAGTTTATAAATATTGTTATGAATATTTTGTGTAGGAAAAATATTAGAAGATTGGAGGAAAATTATTTAGTTAAATTTATTTTATTAAAAAATTTAATGTACTTGTAATACCCGGCTAGACTCCGGTATCGGAATTCCTAGGGACCGAGGACCCCAGCAGTGAGATAGCTGCTTTCGAGTCTTGTCAGAGCTAGCCAGAGGTGAGTGGAATAACTCTCTATGTTTTCAAAGTAAATAATGAACTTTTTAGTATGATTCACGCATCATGAATGCCATGAGATATATTAGGGTGTTTGCATTAGAATTCACGAATATGTCGCATTGCACTTTATGTTGTTGATGTGGATGAATGTTGAATGATCCATTAGCCCTTATATGGTATGATATGACAGACTATGGAAGTCCGGGTGAGCCTGCACTACACTCCCGGCATGAATGGATATGTATGTTATGCTATGGAAGTCCAGGTGTGCCTGCACTACGCCCCTAGCATGATTAGACTGTATGGAGGGCTAAGTGGTGACAAGTTCATCCTTGATGTGAAATGTTTGTGCTGTGATGCATTCCATGATATCATATATTTTAAATGCTAAGTTTTATTATTCTGCTCACTGGGCTCTAGTAGCTCACCCCTCTCCCTTAACCCCCAGGTTTGCAGGTACAAGGTAGACCAGGAGGTCCGCAAGAGTAATGAAGTCATGGTCTTGTAATAGCTAGTGTGGACATGATAAATGATGTTATGTTATGTTGAGTACAGTCATGTAAAAGTATGATATAGAAATGTTATGTAATAATGCTTATGAAGGTTTAGAGATGTGCTTGATCATAGTATTATGTTAATCCCTTTTTAGATACATGATCTTAAATGTTTATGGATGATTACGTTTAACCAAACTTAATGCATGATCATGTTACCCCATTGGAGCATTGATGAGGACTCCAAGATGGGGTTAATGTTAACGTCTATGTTAATGCATGCACAGGTTGAGTTTGGTTCATGAATGAAAAGAAAAGTTTTAATTTTTATGTATGTTGTTGATCATGTATGGGATTAAACAGGTTTACAGGATGGATGTTAGGTTTGCTACGGGTCACGGCGGCCTTAAGCCACTCTGGATCCTAGCGCCGGTAGCGGTCCGGATTTTCGGGTCGTTACAGTACTGTTTAGTGGTGAGATAAATTTATATTATTTATAATTAATCTGAAATTTTAATTATTTAAAAAATTTAATATCTATAAGGTGTTGTGATAAAAAATTGTAGGGATTAAAATAGTATAAAAGTAGAAAGAATTTATAAATACAAAAGTTGTGTTAATATTTTGTGTAGGAAAAATATTAGGAGATGGAGAAAAAATTATTTAGTTAAATTTATTTTATTAACAAAATTAAAGTATTAGTTAGTGGTGAGATAAATTTATATTATTTATAATTAATTTGAAAATTTAATTATTTAAAAAATTGTAGGGATTAAAATAGTAGAAAAGTAGAAAAAATTTATAAATATAAAAGTTTGTTTTAATATTTTGTGTATGAAAAATATTAGGAGATAGAGAAAAAATTATTTAGTTAAATTTATTTTATTAACAAAATTAAAGTATTAGTTAGTAGTGAAATAAATTTATATTATTTATAATTAATCTGAAAATTTAGTTATTCAATAAATTTAATATGTGGTGTGCTGACCGCTGGGTTTTTTCACCCCGGATTGAGGCCAGGCTGATTAGGACAGCCCATAATCCGAAGGCTTCTAGATCTCTTTTAAGAGTCAGGTCCAGCCTGCTCGGCTCAAAGACCGGACTCCAGTCAAATTCTCCAATCAGATCGGCCCAGCTCATTCGGCCCAATGAACAGATCCCCTCTAAGCCTAGTCTTACCCTTATCTTCCTGCCTAGCTCGGAACCCAGAAGGAGTTCAGCCCATTCGCTTTGTGGGACCATCCGCATGCGTACCTAGGGAGAATCAGGGGCCGTTATGCATAGGACATAGATCTGATTCCCTCGTACGTCCGTATCAAGGTAGCAGGGACAGGTGACCCAATGATACACGTTCTATTACACGTCACTAGCAGCCAAAAGGAAACATATAAAAGGAGAAATACTCTCCTCTAGGTCTAAGCTTTTTCAGTTTCACAGGACCCATTGTAAAATCCTATTTTCTGGATCTCAGATCATCAATTGGCGCCGTCTGTGGGAACGAAGGAGATCTTTTCATCGCCGAAGTTCCACTCTCCCAAATACCCACTGAGATCCACAATCGCTAACCACAATGAAAACAATCTCGTCATTCCAAATGACCTGAGCTCTGCCCAAGAGGGGTAGCAGTTCTCATTTTCTAGTCCTACAACACCTAATAACCAAACACCAATCCCTCGCCAAGCCTGGCGGGGAATGCTTCCGCCTCCACCTTGTCCAACCAAGACCTCCAAACTATGGCCCTTCAATTACAGAGCACCTCCCACTGGTTGGGGCAGATAATGCAACAACGAGGCCTTAGCACTCCCGCCAACGTGTCACCAGTGGTAGAAGAACCCCAGACCAATGAACCTCAGCTTACCTTCAACCACCCCAGAACTGTCAGCCAAGAAACCGGAGGCGGGAGGAGGAGAGCCGAAGAAGAGGAAGAGCCGGTAGCTTGAGTTCATAGAAGAAGGGCGAGGGAGATGATAGAAAATGATGAAGTCGATAGCTACTCCGCCGAAACCACTGGAAGAATGGGGAGTGAAACATGGGAAGAGGAGGCCCACCAGGAGAGAAAGCCTAGGCGGGAAGGGGAAAGCGTAGACCAAAAGCTGCAGAAGTTGAGAGAGCAGCTCTTGGCCGAGCTGGGAGCGAATGATCAGAACCAAACTCTCCTACCCACTGCTTCACCCTTCTCAAAATGGGTACAGCAGGAGACTGTGCCTAAGAAGTTTATGATGCCACCAATGGCAGCCTATGACAAGGCTGGGAACCCTAGGGAGCATGTCTTGAACTACAAGACTTTCATAGAGCTGCAAACTCTGTCAGACGCCCTGATGTGCAAGGTATTTCCTACGACGCTCTCAGGGCCAGCACGGGCGTGGTTCAACAGCCTTGAGGCAGGAAGCATTGGCAGTTTTGGAGATCTAGCCACCCGTTTCATCAGCAGGTTTATCGCCATGGTGCCTGCGGATAGGAAGATGAGCTACCTGGAGACAATCAGGCAGAGGAAAGACGAATCACTTAGGGAGTACGTCGCTCGTTTCAGTATAGAGGCCCTGCAGATCTCCGAGCTCGATGAAGGAAGGGCTGTAGAAGCCATGCAGAAGGGGACGACCTCAGCAGAGTTCTTTGGTTCGTTGAGCAGGAAGCCTCCGACCTCACTGGCCGAGCTGATGAAACGGGCCAAAAAGTATATAAGGCAGGACGATGCTCTGGAGACAAGCAGGTTCGCCAAAGGAGCGGCAGATAAGGGGAAAGAACCGGAGGAGAGAAGGCCGGAGAGGTGCGAGAAAAAGCATGGCAAGAGACCTGAACCATACAGACAACCCTGGGAGCGCAGGGCCCAAAGACCTTCCCCTCGGGCCTCAGAACAAAGGTCACTCCCCCCGTGGGTCCCGGAAACACCGACTCCCCTCAACGTTTCTAGAGCTGAAGTGCTCATGGCCGTCCAAGACAAGGAGTTCCTCCAATGGCCTCAGCCCATGAAAGCAGAAGCAAACCAGAGAGATCCTGACAAATATTGTCAGTACCATCGCGCACACGGCCACGACACCAACAACTACTTCCAATTGATAACAGAAATAGAAAGGCTGATAAAGAGAGGGCACCTGAAAAACTTCGTGAAAAGACCGGAGGGACAGAGACCTCAGCCTAATCCGGCAGTCCCAGTACCGAGGAGAACGGGAGCTGGACTAGTAAATGATGGATCCAGTGGGACCATCAACATGATTGTTAGGGGAACAGGGGGTCGGATGAGCCGCAGGGGAAAGAAGAGAAGTCGAGAAGGGGAAGGCAACAACACTGAGGTCATGCAGGTCGTTGAGCACACTCCCATGGCCATCACTTTCTCTCCGGAGGATGCTCAGGGTATTCAGATGCCCCATGACGATGCCCTTGTCATTGAAGCCGTCATACAAAACTATCGGGTGAAGAAGATCCTAGTGGATGACGGGAGCAAGGTGAACCTATTGCCTTACCGGGTTTTCCAGCAGATGGGAATTCCTGGAGAACAGCTGGTCAGGGACCAAGCACCGGTCAAAGGGATTAGAGGAGTACCGGTGCCCGTGGAGGGGAAGGTGAAACTGGCCCTCACCTTGGGAGAAACACCAAGAACTCGCACCCACTATGCGGTGTTTTTGGTGGCTAAACTCCCTCTGAGCTACAACGCAATCCTGGGAAGACCTGCGCTATATGACTTTGAGGCCATCACCAGTATCAGATATCTGGCGATGAAGTTCCCAACAGAAGCAGAGGTGGGAGTAGTTCGGGGAAGCAAGAGCAGTGTACCTAGCTACGGTAGCAGAGCCGAGCTCAATAGAGGAAAGGCTGGATTCAGAAGTCCTGGAGGTTCGAGACGAGAAAACAGAGGCCAGGACAGAACCGGTGGGGGAACTGGAGATTTTTCCCTTATCAGAAGAAGAAACAGGTAAAGTCTTCAGTCTCAACACCAGCCTCACCAAGGAACAAAAAATCGAGGTCATGGCTCTGATCCGAGGTCATGCATCGAGCTTCGCCTGGAAGCCTTCTGACATGCCCAAGATTGACCCAGGGGTGATGACGCACAAGTTAAATGTCCTCCCCGAGGCCAGGCCAGTAAAGCAGAAAAAAAGGGTGGTAGGAAGGGAGAAGCAACAGGCCACCAGGGAGGAAGTACAGAAGTTAGAAGAGGCAGGCTTTATTAGGGAAGTCATGTACCCGCAGTGGTTAGCAAATCCTGTATTAGTCAAAAAAGCCAATGGCAAATATAGGATGTGCATAGATTTTACTGACCTGAATAAGGTCTACCTTAAAGATTGTTATCCCCTCCTTGATATTAATAAAATGGTCGACTCTACGGCCGGTTTCGATTATATGTCTTCTTTGGATGCTATGTCTGGTTATCATCAAATCCCAATGGATGGGTCGGATGAAGAAAAGACCTCGTTCATAACAGAAGATGGGACTTACTGCTATAGAGCTATGCCTTTCGGGTTGAAAAACGCCGGAGCAACCTACCAAAGACTGATGAACAAGGTCTTCAAAGATCAGATCGGCAGAAACGTAGAAGTTTACGTGGATGATATGGTGGTCAAGAACCCAACTTTCCAACAGCACATGGCAGATTTGAGGGAGGTATTCGGGGTATTAGATCAGTACAGAATGAAGCTGAACCCAACAAAATGTGCCTTTTTCATCAGAGGAGGAAAATTCTTGGGGTACATGGTAAGTGAAAGAGGCATTGAACCCAATCTGGAGAAGGTAGAGGCCATACTGAATATGTCAGAACCGACCTGCGTAAGGGACGTCCAGAGACTAACTGGGAAAGTAGTAGCGCTTAATCGATTCATGTCAAGGTCGGCAGAAAAGTGCTTACCATTCTTCAAAAAGTTGAGGAAAGTGCCAAACTTTGAATGGACAGAAGACTGCCGAGAAGCTTTCAAAGAGCTCAAAAGCTACCTCAGCTCCCCTCATGTGATCAGTAGCCCCTTGGAAGGAGAGGAACTCTTGATATACTTGGTAGCCTCTGAACAAGCGATTAGTGCAGTATTGGTAAGGGTAGACGAAGGAGAACAAAAGCTGGTATTTTACGTCAGTAAGGTACTTAAGGGTGCCGAGATTAGATACCTGAACATTGAAAAGGTGGCGTATGCCCTGTTGCTAGCAGTTCGAAAGTTTAGGGTCTACCTGGAAAGCCATCAAGGTATAGTGATGACGGACCAACCCCTGAAGAAGATTCTACACAGGCCGGAAACCTCAGGCCGGATGCTGGCTTGGTCCGTAGAGATTAGCCCTTACTGCTTAGAATATCGACCTCGGACAGCTATAAAATCTCAAGCCCTTGCCGACTTCATAGCAGAATGTACATTCAACGAAGAGCGGGAAGAGCCTTCTTCAGAAGTGTTGGAGAAGGGAAGTGAGGGAGAGCCTTCGCAAGAGTTCAAATGGAAGTTATATGTAGATGGGGCATCAGGCGCGGGGGGCAGTGGCGCCGGAATAATGCTCAAGAGGCCTGGAGAATTCAAGGTCTGCTACGCCTTGGGACTAGAATTCAAGGCCTCCAATAATGTGGCGGAGTATGAGGCCCTAATAAACGGGATACTGGTGGCAATGGAAGTAGGGGCAACCGATCTCGAGGTGAATAGCGACTCCCAGCTGGTGATCAATCAGGTAACTGGGGCATACCAGGCCAGAGACCCGACCATGCGAAATTATCTTGCAGAAGTAAAAGCTATAGAAGCCGAGCTCATGAGCAGGGGTGTTGCCATCAAATTTCAAAGAATACCTCGAGAAGAAAATGAGGAAGCAGACCTACTTAGTCGGTTGTCGAAGGAGGAATTAGAACAACTCCCTGACGAGGTATACATACAACACATCAACACGCCTACTTTTAATAAAACAATCACTGTATTGCAGATAGAACAAAGCCAGACCTGGATGACCCCATACCTGGAATATTTGGAAAAAGGAAAGCTCCCTGAAGACAAGGATGAAGCAAGAAAGATAGCAGCTCGGGCGGCCAATTACCAAGCAGTAAGGGGAACCTTGTACAGAAGGGGGAAGTCCAGCCCATGGCTCCGGTGTGTGGGCCCGGGGGAGGCGATAAAGGTGATGGAAGAGATACACAGAGGAATATGCGGAGCACACGAAGGGGCAGGAACGTTGGGTAATAAAATATTCAGGCAAGGGTATTATTGGCCCATTGTCAAAAGAGAGGCGGAAGAGTTTGTCCGGAAATGCGATATATGCCAGAGGTTCGCCAACGCCATCAATATCCCAGCCACTCCTCAATCCAACATATCCAGCCCCTGGCCCTTCTCACAATGGGGAATAGACATCCTAGGGCCCTTTCCCAAGACCACAGGACAGAGAAAATTTGTAGTGGTGGCTGTGGAGTACTTCTCAAAATGGCCAAAGGCAGAGGCAATCCCTACAATCACTGCCCGCCAGATGATAGACTTCGTCTGGGGGCACATCATCTGCAGATTCGGCATACCGAGGGTGCTCATTTCAGACAACAGCAGGCAATTTGATTGCAACACCTTCAAAGCATTTACGGCCAACATGGGCATATGGCACAAGTTCTCCTCGGTGGCCCATCCTCAGACCAACGACCAAACAGAGGTCACCAACCGAGCTATCCTCCAAGGATTGAAGAAACGGCTGGATGGGGCAAAGGCGAATTGGGAGGAAGAGCTCAACAGCATTCTATGGGCACTCTGAACTACCCCCAGAACGTCCACTAAGGAAATGCCCTTTGCACTTGCTTTTGGCACAGAGGTCGTAGTCCCCATCGAGTTACAAGTTCCCACTCATCGAGTTCAATTTGCTAACGAGAGCACCAACAGTGACAAACTGAGAAGTAACCTTGATGCCCTCGAAGAGATTAGAGAAGAAGCCCAAGTCCGAACTGCCGCTTATCAACAACGAGCATCTCGCTACTACAACCAAAGGGTCAGGGAAAGAAGCCTAAAGGTGGGAGACCTAGCCCTGAGAAACCTGGAGGCTACGAGAAAAAGAGCAGCAGTAGGCAAATTAGCACCGACCTGGAAGGGCCCCTTTAGAATAACAAAAGTGATCAGGGCAGGAGTATACCGAATTGAAGATATGCAGGGAAACCTCGAGCCCCATGCCTGGAATATCCAACACTTGAAAAGATACTTCCCTTGAGGTATCGATAAATGCAAAAGATTCATTGTATTTTAAAAGCATGATAATAAAACAGGCGATGCTTATCGTCTCAATTCATTATTTGTCTCTGCTCACATGGCTCTCATAAAAGAAACAAAAGGGAAAAATGAAACAGGCACAAGTGCCCAAGACCTCAGTTAGGCACAAAACCAGCTGAGATGACGAAGCGACAGTAAGGCCAATGAGCCTGAATCTTGCTCAAGACCTCAGTTAGGCACAAAACCAGCTGAGATGACGAAGCGACAGTAAGGCCAATGAGCTTGAATCTTGCTCAAGGCCTCAGTTAGGCACAAAACCAGCTGAGACGACGAAGCGACAGTAAGGCCAATGAGCCTGAATCTTGCTCAAGACCCCAGTTAGGCATAAAACCAGCTGAGACGACGAAGCGACAGTAAGGCCAATGAGCCTGAATCTTGCTCAAGACCTCAGTTAGGCACAAAACCAGCTGAGATGACGAAGCGGCAGTAAGGCCAACGAGCCTGAATCTTACAGAAGACCTCAAAGAAGGTACAAGGCCGGCGGATCTCAAAGATCTCCTGGAGCAAAAACGGCCAGGATCCCATAAGCTCTCCTGGAGCAAAAACGGCCGGCGAGATCAACAAGATCTCCCCGGAGCAAAAACGGCCAGGATCCCGTAAGATCTCCTGGAGCAAAAACGGCCGGTGGGATCAACAAGATCTCCCCGGAGCAAAAACGGCCGGCGGGATCAACAAGATCTCCCGGAGCAAAAATGGCCGGCGGGATCAACAAGATCTCCCCGGAGCAAAAACAGCCGGCGGGATCAACAAGATCTCCCCGGAGCAAAAACGGCCAGGATCCCGTAAGATCTCCTAGAGCAAAAATGGCCGGCGGGATCAACAAGATCTCCCCTGAGCAAAAACGGCCAGGATCCCGTAAGATCTCCTGGAGCAAAAACGGCCGGTCAGGATCTCGTAAGATCTCCTGGAGCAAAAACGGCCGACGGGATCAACAAGATTTCCTCATAACAAAAATGACCGGGAGCCTTGAAATACAGCCCGTCTGAGGCCCGTCAAGAAAGCAAGAAATTAAGCGCGGACTTCACAAAAAAGAAGGAGAATTTCCGAACTCATGAGCCCGTCACACAAACAGCGCAAAAGCTGTAGCACGAAAATCCAAGTAAATAACAAAAGTCCGAGCTTCTTGGTCGGCTGAACGGGCGAACTCACGACAAAAGCAAATGATCCCACCCACAGCTCGGATCAACTCGCAATAAATAAACGCTTAGCAAAAACAACCCTGGGAGAGGACAACGACAACACAGCCAAACTCCCCCTCCCAGTGGGGCATACAGCCCACATCGCACCAACTGACAAAGGATAACCTCAAAGGAGACCAGATACCCGAACTCATCACCAGACAGAGAGGCAAAATCGTCTAAATTGAAGCAGCGCCATTCCAAATGAAGTTTAGGAATTTACCCCCTCACCACTCACGTCATAAATACTGAGGAGGTAAAGGGGGCAATTCGAGAAAAAATCCAAAGGCATGAGCAGATGAAACCCCAGTTTCAGCTTTTATCAAATTGGAACCAAGAACAAAAAGCCAGCCCTGCCTAGCACCTTCAAAGGTACACAATCTGACACACTACTATTAAACAAGGGCTGTATGACCGAGCTCATAATAACGAAGTAATAATAAAAAAAATGAGACTGTCTTTGCAAGAATCATAAGAACTTGCAGGACGAGAGTCCAGCCCCATGTTAGAAACAGAGCTCGCAGGCACGGCCAGTTCAGCTCGGAAACGAGAACGGTTAGTCCAGCTCGGAAAGAGCTTACAGATAAGAATGCCTTAGCAAAATAAACGAGTCTGTAAGCCAAAAGTTCAGTCGATTAGAAGAATTTTAGTTCTGATGAGTTTGAAAGCAAAAAGAAGAAAACAAGCAAAATAAGTAAAAATAAAGTTTCATTAAAAGAAAAGTACATTTATAGCACGATACAAGTGCCTACTCCACTGAAGGAAAAACTGTCCCCAAAGGACTTACACAACCAGAGGTGCTATTATCTACCCTGCTCCTTTTTTAGCTCGGCGGACTCCTTAAACTCCCTTAGAGGTCCCCTACTCGCCAACCGAACTCTATCTCGTTATTATAGGAGAGCTGAACAAGTTGATCCCCATAAGCATCTCTCACTGTTCCGTCATAAGTAGGCTTCCTGTCGCCCAAGTGTGATGCACGATACACTCGAGCAAGCCGAGGAAAATTGACAAGGCATTCTGAAGAGCAATGGAACAAGTGAATGTTGCAAATCCACACACAAACTATGTTGGACTAATTTTAGCAGATTACCCTTGTTGATATTACGTGTGTGAACAACATCTTGTATCTCACAGTAAGCCTCAGAAACCATGTTATTCCATGAGTTTGAGTCAGGAGCAGACATCAAGGGCACCACGAGAATCCTCTCCTCCCCCCCCCGGGAAAAAGAAAGACAGGAGCCGATCTTCCGGAAGCCCAAGACTTCTTTAGAGCACGAACCAAGACAAGCACTTTGGGGAGAATGGGACACTTGCCTCTGACCTTCTCCGCTACACCCCCATCATCCACAAAGCTGAGTTCCCTATCCTCGGCAGTCGGACCGACCTCGGAAGGAACCCCATAGACATTCCTCACCAAGGAGATCTCAGCCCTGCTAGCAAGGGTCCCCATCTCAGCTATAAAGGCCTCAAGCCTCTTTCCAGAAGCATCACCAAAAGACGGGGTAGGCCTCGCTGTCGTCAAACCGGAGTCCTCGCTCAACCTTGAAGCTCGGGCAAGAACAAGAGAAGGAGGCCGGCTGGACGACCCGAACGATATAACTTCGATCACTAGCTGGGTAAACCCCCCGCCGATCGTCCAACCAGGAGGGCGTCCGGGGCTACATTCAGGCTCCCCCTGGACAGCGTAAGAATTTTAGGGGGTTCAATCTGATTCATCTTCACCTAAGAAACTGCAAAAAATCCAAAACCGGGGCAAGTCAGAACGACTCTCAACAAGAATCACAAAAGCAAGATCAAAATGGACATCTATAAGGGACAGGGTAATAAAACTTTCGGCTCGACTTAACCAGCCCGAATAAGGTACCAAACGGATGCCTCATGAACGTGAAACCCCCGCTCGAACAGATAGGTTTAAAAGAAAATATGAAGAGAATAAAATTAGTGGTTGAAATGCTATAAAAATCCCATGAAAGAAAAGGAATAAGAGAAAGGAGTTCACACCTGCATGAAGATCGATTATACCAGAGATACATGGATCAGAAGGAAAGACCCCTCCATCCTAGCGAAGGTCCTGAAAGCGAAGAAGGGGGCGATATCGAGAGATACCCCGAGAAGGGGGTTCTTATGCTGAACGATATGATACTAGACTCTAGGCTAGCGGCGTCAGGATTCTTAAAGAATATTCATAGAAAAGGAAGGAAGGCGTATCTGGAAAATAAAAGCAAGGAAGTGAAGACGATCGTACGTACAAAGAACAAAGGAAAGCCAGAAATGGAAAAAGACAGAGGGGACTCGAAAGTCAAAAGGACAAAAAGATGAAAAGGCATTATGAAGGAAGTAGTATATAAACAGACGCGGTCATAATGATTCTTGGGATTTACCCCCTCATCAGTCGAAGCAATAACTGACGAGAAGGTAAAGGGGCAATTGATGACTGCTGGATTTCTTCACCCCGGATTGAGGCCAGGCCCATTAGGACAGCCCATAATCCGAAGGCTTCTAGATCTCTTTTAAGAGCCAGGTCCAACCCGCTCGGCTTAAAGACCGGACTCCAGTCAGATTCTCCAATCAGACCGACCCAGCTCATTCGGCCCAATGAACAGATCCCCTCTGGGCCTAGCCTTACCCTTATCTTCTGGCCCAGCTCGGAACCCAGAAGGAGTTCAGCCCATTCGCTTTGTGGGACCATCCGCATGCGTACCTGGGGAGAATCAGGGGTCGTTATGCATAGGACAGAGATCTGATTCCCTCGTACGTCCGTATCAAGGTAGCAGGGACAGGTGGCCCAATGATACACGTTCTATTACACGTCACTAGCAGCCAAAAGGAAACATATAAAAGGAGAAATACTCTCCTCTAGGTCTAAGCTTTTTCAGTTTCACAGGACCCATTGTAAAACCCTATTTTCTGGATCTCAGATCATCATGGTGGGACAAAAAATTATAGAGATTAAAATAATATAAAAGTATGAAAAATTTATAAATATAAATGTTATTGTAAATATTTTATGAAAGAAAAATATTAGGAGATGAAAAAAATTATTTAATTAAATTTATTTTATTAATAAAATGAAATTATTATTTAGCGCTGAAATAAATTTATATTATTCATAATTAATCTGAAAATTTAATTATTTAAAAAATTTAATATCCATAGGTTGGTGGAAAAAAATTATACGGATTAAAATATTATAAAAGTAGGAAAAATTTATAAATATAAATGTTGTTGTGAATTTCTTTTAAGAAAAATATTAGATTGTAAAAAATTATTTAGTTAAATTTATTTTATTAAAAAATTAAATTATTGTGCAGTGGTGAAATAAATTTATATTATTTATAATTATGAAAATTTAGTTATTTAAAAAATTTAATATCGGACGTTGGGATAAAAAATTATAGAGATTAAAATACTATAAAAGTATGAAAAATTTATAAATATTGTTATGAATATTTTGTGTAGGAAAAATATTAGAAGATTGGAGGAAAATTATTTAGTTAAATTTATTTTATTAAAAAATTTAATGTATTGTTTAGTGGTGAGATAAATTTATATTATTTATAATTAATCTGAAAATTTAATTATTTAAAAAATTGTAGGGATTAAAATAGTATAAAAGTAAAAAAAATTTATAAATATAAAAGTTTGTGTTAATATTTTGTGTAGGAAAAATATTAGGAGATGGAGAAAAAATTATTTAGTTAAATTTATTTTATTAACAAAATTAAAGTATTAGTTAGTAGTGAAATAAATTTATATTATTTAAATTAATATGAAAATTTAGTTATTCAATAAATTTAATATGTGGTGGGACAAAAAATTATAGAGACTATAGTATAAAATTACGAAAAATTTATAAATATAAATGTTATTGTAAATATTTTATGAAAGAAAAATATTAGGAGATGAAAAAAAATATTTAATTAAATTTATTGTATTAATAAAATGAATTTATTATTTAGCGCTGAAATAAATTTATATTATTCATATTTAATTTGAAAATTTAATTATTTAAAAAATTTAATATCTATAGGTTGGTGGAAAAAAATTATAAGAATTAAAATATTATAAAAGTAGGAAAAATTTATAAATATAAATGTTGTTGTGAATCTTTTTTTAAGAAAAACATTAGATTGTAAAAAATTATATAGTTAAATTTATTTTATTAAAAAATTAAATTATTGTTTAGTGGTGAAATAAATTTAAATTATTTATAATTATGAAAATTTAGTTATTTAAAAAATTTAATATCAGATGTTGGGATAAAAAATTGTAGGGATTAAAATAGTATAAAAGTCTGAAAAATTTATAAATATAAATATTGTTATGAATATTTTGTGTAGGAAAAATATTAGAAGATTGGGAGAAAATTATTTAGTTAATTTTATTTTATTAAAAAATTTAATGTATTGTTTAGTGGTGAGATAAATTTATATTATTTATAATTAATCTGAAAATTTAATTATTTAAAAAATTTAATATCTATAAGGTGTTGTGATAAAAAATTGTAGGGATTAAAATAGTATAAAAGTAGAAAAATTTATAAATATAAAAGTTTGTTTTAATATTTTGTGTATGAAAAATATTAGGAGATGGGGCAAAATGATTTAGTTAAATTTATTTTATTAACAAAATTAAAGTACTAATTAGTGGTGAAATAAATTTGATATGTGGTGGGACAAAAAAGTATAGAGATTAAGATAGTATAAAAGTACGAAAAATTTATAAATATAAATGTTATTGTAAATATTTTATGAAAGAAAAATATTAGGAGATAAAAAAAATTATTTAATTAAATTTATTTTATTAATAAAATAAATTATTATTTAGCGCTGAAATAAATTTATATTATTCATAATTAATATGAAAATTTAATTATTTAAAAAATTTAATATCCATTGGTGGAAAAAAATTATAAGGATTAAAATATTATAAACATAGAAAAAATTTATAAATATAAATGTTGTTGTGAATTTTTTGTTTAAGAAAAATATTAGATTGTAAAAAATTATTTAGTCAAATTTATTTTATTAAAAAATTAAATTATTGATTAGTGGTGAAATAAATTTATATTATTTATAATTATGAAAATTTAGTTATTTAAAAAATTTAATATCAGATGTTGGTATAAAAAATTATAGGGATTAAAATAATATAAAAGTAGAAAAAATTTATAAATATAAAAATTAGTGTAAATATTTTATATAGGCAAAATATTAGGAGATGGAAAAATATTATTTAGTTAAATTTATTTTATTAAAAAAATTAAAGTATTGTTGAAATAAATTTATATTATTCATAATTAATCTGAAATTTTAGTTATTTAAAAAATTTAATATTTATAGTGTGTAGAAAAAAAATTGTAGGGACTAAAAAGTATAAGAGTAAAAAAAATTTATAAATATAAATTTTATTGTGAATATTTTGTGTAGGAAAAATATTAGAAAATGGAAAAAAAATTATTTAGTTAAATTTATTTTATTAAAAATATTATAGTATTGCTTAGTTGTAAAATAAATTTATATTATTTATAATTAATCCGAGAATTTAGTTATTTAAAAAATTTAATATATATAGTGTATTGGTAAAAAAAATATAAGGATTGAAATAATATAAAAGTAGGAAAAGTTGAATATTTTGTGTAGAAAAAATATTAGGAGATGGGAAAAAGATTATTTAGTTAAATTTATTTTATTAAAAAATTAAATTATTGTTTAGGGGTGAAATAAATTTATATTATTCATAATTAATCTGAAAATTTAGTTATTTAAAAAAGTTGAACATCTATAGGGTGTTGGGACAAAAAATTGCAGGGATTAAAATAGTATAAAAGTAGAAAAAATTTATAAATATAATAGTATAAAAGTAGAAAAAATTTATAAATATAAAAGTTTGTATAAATATTTTGTGTAGGAAAAATATTAAGAGATGGGAAAAAATTATTTAGTTAAATTTATTTTATTAAAAAAATTAAAGTATTTTTAGTAGTGAAATAAATTTATATTATTTATAATTAATTTAAAATTTTAGTTATTTAAAAAATTGAATATCTATTGGTGTTGTGACAAAAAATTATAGGAATTAAAATATTATAAAAAGAAGAAAAAATTTATAAATATAAATGTTATTGTAAATATTTTGTGTAGGAAAAATATTAAAAGGTGGGTAAAAAATTAATTAGTTAAATTTTTTTATTAAAAAATTAATGTATTGTTTAGTGGTAAAATAAATTTATATTATTCATAATTATGAAAATTTAGTTATTTAAAAATTTAATATCGGGTGTTAGAAAAAAATTTGTAAGGATTAAAATAGTATAAAAGTAAGAAAAATTTATAAATATAAAAGTCGATGTGAATATTTTGTGTAGGAAAAATATTAGGAGATAGGAAAAATATTATTTAGTTAAATTTATTTTATTAAAAAATTAAAATATTGTTTAGTGGTAAAATAAATTTATATTATTCATAATTAAATTGAAAATATAATTATTTAAAAAATTAAATGTGTTGGGTAAAAAATTGTATTGATTAAGATAGTATAAAAGTACGAAAAATTTAACTAAGATAATCAAGTGCCTCATTCCAAAATGCACCTAAGCTACTCACTTTGCTTGAGTAGAGCAACCTTCTAGAAGATATCTTTGCCTTGTTCTTCGTCAAGTTGTGTGATGGGTTTTTTAATCACATGTTGGTCCTGGGTTCCGCATCAGACAAGAGCAAAGCTAAGCAGCTATGAACTTATACATTCAATAATAAGTAACTCAAGAATTGATTGAGTTTGCTATCGGCAAATGTCTTGTGGAGCTTGAAAACACACCTAAGCTACTCACATTGCTTGAGGTGTGCAATAGAGATTGTGCTGCCTAATTTATTCAGCATTATTATGATGGGTTTACTAGATTTTATTATTTAAACACTTTGATTTATTTTGTATTATGACTATATTTTATCTTTTAAGTTTTAGAGTGTTGGGTCATGTCTTGGACTTATATTTTAATACTTATGAGTTTGATGTATTATTTTAGTGTGTGATTGGGCTAGATCTCGTGTGTGGTTCGGCTAGGCCTAAGAAGAGTATTTCAGGGTTTTGTTTATTTTTTCTTATTATATAAGGATAAGAAACACTTGTAGGAGAGAACTTTTAAATCAAAATTTTCAGAATAACAAAATCTCACAAAATACTAAAATACCAAAATAACAAAATTGGCCTAAATGCAATGTGGCCATACATGAATTACGCAATCTACAATTGTATTGCGTGTCCACATGTGTTGAAGAATGTGTTGCTTATTTTCTTATTCTCCCATACTCCCCAAATATAGTTCTCATCTTGTAAACTTTGAATTAAGCGATGATAACTTGATTTATTATGATTTGGAGTTTTCCATTTTAAATTTTTGAAATATCGTGTTATTTCCTTACTCGTATCAGCTTTAGCCATCTTCTTAGGTAGCTATCAATCGGATACTGAGAGTTGAACATCTCTTTAACTCCTTAATAATATAACCAACTTAATCTTGGTCACCCTTGCTCTACTTCCTTCAGGTTTCAACCTTCTTTAGAAAGGTTTTAAACTCAGTCATGTCTCTTGAATTTACTGTTATAATCTGTTTATTCTATTAAAAGTCAAATACCACATTCTTTTGTGTCAACTATAGATGTTGAAAAATTTCTTAATGTACTTATGAACATTTTGTTGGAATTTACTAATTCTCTTAAATAACAAATGCTACATTCTTATAGTAAAATTGAAACTTACATTTCACATCACTCTTTTCTCATGTAAAGTGTGAATATAAATGTTAACCTCTATATATATATATATATGCATAGTCACAATTCTCAATAATATTAACAAATAAGTTCATATTAAAAGAGAAAATTATTTACTTCAATCCCATGATAAGGATTGGAGTTCTGGTATTCCACCATTGTCTACTTTATAGGCATTAACTCTTAATTCATGTTATTGATAATTGCTCATTCAATTCACTTTTGAAATACTGCTCACAATCTCTCTTATGTCATAATTAACAATGAATTATAAATGATAAATTTAACATAAAATAATTTAACACATTTAATACCATCTACAAAATTAAAAATATTAATATTTTGTTCATATATAAAATTTACCTCAGTCATAGAGTTGTAGTCTCGAGTAGATGGGTCAATATCGAATTTCAAATTCTACCTATAAATAAGTAAAAAAAGTTTACATATTAAACTTTTAAGTACTAAAAGATATATTTTATGACATAATAAATAAATGATAAGAAAATTTGAAAAATAAGAAAATAAAAAAAAAAAGCTTACCTTCAACGTATGTAAAATTTTCAAATAAATGGCTCAATGGCAAATTCAAATTTCACATACAAATAATTGTAAATTTACACATTAAAATTTAAGAACTAAAGAGAAATTTTATCAAATAAAAAATTAAACTCATATAAAATTATAAAAAATTTTTTTTTTTATAAAAAAATTCAACATGAATGTAAGCAAAGATGAATGGAAAATTTAAATTATATATACAAATAATTAGTATATAAATTTTAAGGACTAAAAGAAAAATTTTATATAAAAATATTTATAAATTTATACATAAAAATCTAAGGAGTAGTTGAGAAATTTTACTAAATGAAAAATTAAACTCATACAAAATTATAGAAGAATTTTAAAAAAAAGTTTAACTTTAATGTAAGCTAAGATGAATGGAAAACTTAAATTATATATAAAAATAATTAGTACATAAATTTTAAAGACTAAAAAAAATTTTAGATAAAAATTATTGTATATTTATACATCAAAATATAAGAATTAAAAGAGAAATTTTATTAAATAAAAAAAATAAAATCACAAATGATTATATAAAAATTTAAAATAAATAAACATAAAAATTTAAGGGAAAATTACTTTTTAGTCCTCGAGGTTTAACGTAATTAACAATTCTGTCCCTCTATTTTGGCGACCCAACACTTAAGACCCTCACTTTCTTTTCTGTCCAAATTCGTAGTCCTTCTTCTTCTTCTTCTTCTTCTTCTTCTTCTTCTTCTGGAATTTCACATTGAAAGAAGGGTATTTTTGGAAAAAATTATCACATCTCACCTTTGACTCTTTGACCAAACGGTTTAAATGGACGGAAGGACTACGAATTTGGACGGAAGAGAAAGTGAGGGACTTAAGTGTTGGGTCGCCAAAATAGAGGGACAGAAGTGTTAATTACGTTAAACCTCAGGGACTAAGAAGTAATTTTCCCAAAATTTAATATAAATATGAACTGAAATGAGTAAAAAATTTAAATTATATATATAAATAATTAATATATATATATATTTTAGAGATTAAAAGAAACTTCTATCTATTTCTCCTTCAAAACTCACAAACATGAATCGAATTTACCTATATATATATATATATATATATATATAGGGGTGTGCATCGGTCGGTTCGGTTCGGTACCGAATCGAATCGGCCAAAACCAATTTAACCAAATTTTTTCAAATTGTAGACCGAACCGAACTAAATAAGATAAAAAACTAAATCGAACCGAACCGAATTGGTTTGGTTCAGTTCGGTTCAAAATCAATTTTTGATCTTTTCTCTAATTTCATTGAATTATACTATAATTTGGGCATAATAAGAATTGATTTGAATCTAATCCAATCAATTAATCATAAAATCCAATCAATTAATCACAAAATCCAATCAATTAATCATAAAATCCAAATTAATCAACATCTTCTAACCTAATATACTTAATCAAATATAATAGTTAAATTATAAAATAATTCAAACAGTATCAAAATATAACAGTAAGTAATTTACCACGATTGTATAAGGGAGAGATACGAGCGACGGCCATCAAGGAGAGATTCAAGCCGCGAACGACAGCCGTGAGAGAGAGACGCAAGCCGCAAGCGATAGCTGTGAGAGAGAGACGCAGGCCGCGAGAGATAGCTGTGAGAGAGAGATGCGAGCCGCGAGCGATGGCCGTGAGAGAGAGACGCGAAGGATGGAGAGAAGAGACTATGGCTTTGGCGAGTGGGTGGGTGGGTGGCTGTGGTTGCGGGACTGAAGACGCGAAGGATGGAGAGAAGAGACTCTGGCTGGCTTTGGCGAGTGGGTGGGTGGGTGGGTGGCTGCGGGACTGGCGACTGGGTGGGTGGATGGCCATGGCTGCGGGACTGAACTGAAAGACGAGAACGGAGAAGGGACGAGAATGGTGAGGAGTCTCGCGGCCGTCTGAGACTGAGGTTTGAGAGAGAGGGAGGTAGGCGGGAACTTGGAAAGTGCCGATTGCCAAAGTGATATAATAATCCTATCATGCAGCGTTTAAAGCTAATTCAGTCGGTTCGGTTCGACCGAATTATTTTGTCTTCAAAATCGAACCAAACCGACCAACCCGAAATTTTCAAAAATTAAAATCGAACCGAATCGATTTTATTTTAAAATCGAACCAAATTATTAAATTAAATCGGTTCGATTAGTTATTTATGTTCTAACCTACTCACCCCTGTAGAAAAAAAAGTTCATGTTTACTGGAGAGCAATTCTGCAGCTGTAATCTCCCACAGCTGTAATACCCGGCTAGACTCCGGTATCAGAATTCCTACCGTCCGATGGAATCTCGGATGTCGAAGACCTCTAGAAGGGTAAAACCATGTTTTCATGAAATGTTTTAATGTTTTTGATGATTTTAAGTAAAGAGGAAATGAGTTTTTGAATAAAACAACCTTGGAGGAAAGCTCAGGTTCGGCCGCCGAAACTCAAAGTTCGGCCGCCGAACATGCATGCATTTCGGGTGAGCCTTAGGCCCCCGAAGGCATAAGTGAGGGGAGCCCAGGTTCGGCCGCCGAACCTCAAGTTCGGCCGCCGAACATGGCATGCATGCGGAGGCACATTCGGCCCCCGAACGTGGCCTGGACAGCCACTATAAAAGGGTCCCTTAGCCGAAAACGGGCGAGCTTTTTCCCCATTTTCGGCCAAGGTGAGCTCTCCGCCGTCCCTCACCGATCTTTGATGTTTTTCCTCTAGATCTTTCAAGTTTTTCATTTGTTTTAACTTTGTTTTGAAGATTTGAGCTTTTGAGCAAAGTTTTGGAGCTTGAAGGTTCAAGAACCCAATCTCTCCCACCTCCGAGTTTTAGGTCGTCTCTCTCTCGATCTTCAAGAGGTAAGAGTCGATCTCTAGCTTACATTATGTTTTAAACAAGTTTTATGCAAGTTCATGGGGTAGAAAATGCATGAGTAAGCTTATGTTGAGTTTATGGGTTTTTGATGAGTTTTTGAGCAATGTGGCTTGTAATGTGTGTTTGATGTGTTGTAGTTGGGGTTTAAGGTAGTTTGAGACCCCTAGGAGCTTGTATGCATGTTTTGGTTGAGCTAAATGCATGATGGTTTGAGTTTGGAGGCATTTGTGCATGTTTGAACCAAGTTTCTGCCCTTTGGGAGAAACCAGGTTCGGCAGCCGAAGGGACTTTCGGCCGCCGAACCCTCTTGTGAAGGCAGCCTTCGGCTGCCGAAGCTTGCCCCCGAAAGGAGACTTTCGTCTCTGTCTGGGAGTTTCGGCCGCCGAAAGTGCCGCCGAACATGCATGAGTTTCGCCTCTGTCTGGGAGTTTCGGCCGCCGAAGGTGCCGCCGAACCTGCCTGACTTTCGGCTCTGGAGGGACTTTCGGCCGCCGAACCTGCCGCCGAAAGTGCCCTGTCCAGCCTTCCTTTGCATGTTCTTGCATGGATGTTTTGAGATGTTTTAGGGGGTTTTTGGGGGATGTTTTTAGAGTTATGTTCTAGTTGTTTGGTCCCTCATTTGAGTCCACCTGTGTAGGTTCGGACCCGAGGAACCGAGGACCCCAGCAGTGAGTCAGTTGCTTCAGTCAGTGTCAGAGCTAGCCAGAGGTGAGTGGAATAACTCTTATGCTTTTAAATAAATAAATCAGTTTTGAGCATGTTCATGCATCACGGATGCCATGTGATATTTTAGGTTGTTTGCATTAGAAATCACGAATATGTTGCATTGCATAATATGTTGTTGATGTGGATGAATGTTGAATGATCCATTAGCCCTCATATGTTATGACATGATGATATGGTATGGAAGTCCAGGTGTGGCCTGCACTACGCCCCTGGCACTATGTAAGAGAAAGACCGGACGTGGCCTGCACTACGCCCCCGGCACCATGGATTATGTATGTTATGTTATG
Organism: Manihot esculenta; assembly: GCF_001659605.2. NCBI lineage: Eukaryota > Viridiplantae > Streptophyta > Magnoliopsida > Malpighiales > Euphorbiaceae > Manihot > Manihot esculenta. The sequence goes on from NC_035166.2 coordinate 17,008,199, forward strand.
TATAAGAGAAAGACCAGGTGTGGCCTGCACTACGCCCCTGGCATGATTGGAATATGTAGAGGGCTAAATGGTGACAAGTTCATCCTTGATATGATTAGTTGTGATGTGATGCATTCCATGATAGCATGTGTTTTAAATGCTTTATGATTCTGCTCACTGGGCTCTAGTAGCTCACCCCTCTCCCAAATTCCCCAGGTTTGCAGGTACGGGTTAGACAGAGAAGTCAAGAAGAGTAATGAAGTCTTATGTATGTAATAGTTAGAATGTGGACATGACAGATTGTATAATGATGTATAGATATGTAATGTAACGATATTAAGGTTAGAAGTGTGCTTGACCATAGTATATTGTAATCCCTTTTGATACATGATCTTAATGTTTATTGATGACTATGTTTAGCCAACTCAACACTTGTTATGCCACCCATTGGGGGCATTGATGAGATCCCACAGAGGGGTCAAGTTTATGATTATGGCTATGTTCAGTGCATGCACAGGTTGAGTTTGGTGTATGATAGAATGTATGAAAGAAAAGTTTTAAATTTTTATGTATGATTGTTGATCATGTATGGGATTAAACAGGTTTACAGGTTACATGTCAGGCTTGCTACGGGTCCCGGCGGCCTTAAGCCGATCTGGATCCTAGCGCCGGTAGCGGTCCGATTTTCGGGTCGTTACAGAATGGTATCAGAGCCCTAGGTTCATATGGTCGGACCTAGAGTGTCGGGCTCATAGATGTTATAGAAGGTCAAGCACAATAGGAAGATCATGTCCACTAGGATAGGATGTGGAGTCCTGTCTTACATGATGATGTGAAATGCCATGATTATATGCATGTGCATTAATGATATGCTATGATGTGTGATGCGGGTTCATGTGTGCCCACATGAACCATATGATGCTAATGTTTATGTGATGTGTACTGTTTTTCAGAAAACAGGATGAGAGGAACTCGTCGATCAGCAAGATTGACTGGAGTACCACCTGAGGATGAGGGCACGAGCGCCCGTCCTCCAGCATTGCCTAGGGCAATGTCTAGTAGGTCTAACAGAGAAAGAGCAGTAAGAGACCCTAGAAGGTCTTTGGATCTGGGTAGAAGCAGATCAGTCAGAGGAACAGTTCAGGGAGGAGCGTCAGAGGACATGGGGGATGATATGGATGTAGAGCAGAGGAGGGATGGCAGTTTGGGAGTTAGCATGTCAGAAGAGGGAATGGGAGAATCCCAAGGAGGCACTCAGGCCTCGGGATTTGTTCAGCCACCTTACTACCCACCCTTCTCACAAAACCCTGGGTATTCGATGGGAGGCACATCGGACTACCACAGCTTTAGCCCTTATCCCACACAGATGCCATACCCACCTTATTATCCACCATATCCACAGTACCCAATGTATCCACCCCCACCTTACTATCCAAATCCAGCAAACCCTACCCCAGGGGATGCTGCACCTCCTCCTCCTCCAGCAGAACCAGCAGCCCCAGTTGCTCAACCTTCTAGACCTAGCTCAGCCAGTGGGAGCAAGGTCAAGATGACCGACTACATGAAGTTGGGTGCTCCCCAGTATGAAAAAGGGGATGACCCGTTTGTGTATCTTGAGAGGGTCAAGGTGATCACAGATGAGATTGGGGCTGATGATAGTAGAGCCATTCAGATGGCTGGGTTCACACTTAAGTGCAAGAAGGCACGAGAGTGGTTCAAGAATTATGTGAACCCGAAAGTGGATAGCATGTCTTGGGAGGAGTTTGCAAACGAGTTTGCAGGATGGGCTTTCCCAGATAGTTCAAGGGAGCTGAAGATGATAGAGTTTGAGCAGTTGAGGCAGACTGATGAGATGGGTGTAGAGGAGTTCACAGACAGATTTTTGGAGTTGTTGCCATTTGCAGGGCAAAACCTTGACTCAGACCAGAAAAGGTCAAGGAGGTATATCATGAAACTCCACTCCAGATATTCCTCCTTGATCCAGTCAGCAGATAGGGAGAGCTTCCATGCCATAGTGGATATGGCCCGGAAAATGGAGGCCAGTGCCATCGTTCAGGGGACAGTTAAACAGTCAGTGGCACAGCCTTCTGGTTCTAAGACCCCAGGCTCTTCTTCAATGAGTGCAGCAGCTTCAGGTAGCAAGAAGTGGGACAGAGGTCCCAGGAAGTCTAAGAAGAACAAGTTCTGGAACAAGGTTAAGTCCAGTCTGGGACTAGGGAGTGGCTCAAGCTCTGGTGCGGATAATGCAGTTTGTGCAAGGTGTGGTAAGCCACACAAGGGAGTATGTCGGTTCGGGACGACAGCCTGTTTCAGATGTGGTCAGGAGGGGCATATGGCTCGAGAATGTCCAAGAGCAGCCCCGATGGCACAGTCCCAGCAGACAGCTTCAGGTAGTGTAGCGCAGCCAGCAGCTCCAGCCATGACTCAGGCCAGTGGCAGAGGCAGAGGGAGAGGGGCAGCCTCTTCTTCAGCGGGTTTCAGAGGTGAAGGTCCATCAGCTCCAGCACGGATCTTCACAATGACACAGCAGGAGGCAGATGCATCTAACACCGTGGTGGCAGGTAACTTAGTCATTGGTTGTTCAGATGTGTATGCCTTGATGGACCCGGGCGCATCTCATTCTTTTATTGCACCGAGAGCCGTCCAGAGGTTAGGGTTGATGATCTCTGAGTTAGAGTGTCCTCTCTGGGTCAGTGGACCCAAGTGTGATCCATCAGTGGCAGAGTCAGTCTGCCAGTGTAGTCCTGTGTTTGTTGAGGGAAGATGCTTGTCCGCCGACCTTGTGGTTCTAGACTTGACAGATTTTGACGTCATTCTAGGGATGGACTGGTTATCTACCCATGGTGCTACCTTGGACTGCAGGGACAAGGTAGTCAGGTTCAGAGGTCAGGATGGGTCAGAGGTAGTCTTCAGAGGAGACAGGAGGGGTACACCTAGAGGTCTGATATCAGCTCTTCAGGCTCGTAGGTTGCTTAGGAGGGGATGTCAGGGGTATTTGGCTCATGTGAGAGAGCTTAGCAGTCAGGTTAGAGAGCCCGCCTCGGTGCCAGTGGTTAGAGAGTTTCTAGACGTCTTCCCAGACGAGTTGCCAGGTTTACCACCTGCTAGGGAGATAGAGTTCGAGATAGAATTGATGCCTGGAACCCGACCGATCTCTATCCCTCCCTACAGGATGGCTCCAGCCGAGTTGAAAGAATTGAAAGAACAGTTGCAAGAGCTGGTAGACAAGGGCTTCATCCGACCGAGTACCTCACCCTGGGGTGCTCCAGTCTTGTTTGTCAGAAAGAAGGATGGATCCCTTAGACTTTGTATCGACTACAGACAGTTGAACAAAGTCACTACCAAGAACAAGTACCCTTTGCCAAGGATCGACGATCTATTCGACCAGCTAGCAGGAGCGGGTTGTTTCTCCAAAATAGATCTGAGATCTGGGTACCATCAGCTGAGGATCAGAGATGAGGATGTGCCAAAGACGGCTTTCAGGACCAGATATGGGCATTTTGAGTTCCTTGTAATGCCGTTCGGGTTAACTAACGCCCCTGCAGCATTCATGGACCTCATGAACAGAGTGTTTAGCCAGTACCTGGATCACTTTGTTATTGTCTTCATAGATGATATCTTGGTGTATTCCAGGAATGCAGAGGAGCATGCCCATCATCTGCGGTTGGTTTTGCAGACCTTGAGGGAACATGGCTTGTATGCCAAGTTCTCTAAGTGTGAGTTCTGGCTGAGGAGCATTTCGTTCTTGGGGCATGTAGTGTCAGAGAATGGGATAGAGGTGGACCCCAAGAAGACAGAAACTGTGGCTAACTGGCCTAGACCCACTTCAGTGACGGAGATCAGGAGTTTCTTGGGTTTGGCAGGTTACTACAGGAGGTTCGTTCAGGACTTCTCGAAAATAGCAGCTCCTCTGACCAGACTAACCAGGAAGAATCAGAAGTTTCTGTGGACCGACCAGTGCGAAGAGAGTTTTGAAGAGCTTAAGAAGAGGTTGACTTCAGCACCAGTTTTAGCTCTGCCATCTAGTGATGAGGACTTTACAGTCTTTTGTGATGCGTCCCGTGTGGGACTGGGTTGTGTACTGATGCAGAATGAGAGGGTGATTGCTTATGCTTCTAGGCAGCTAAAGAAGCATGAGTTGAATTACCCCACACATGACCTTGAGATGGCAGCAGTAATCTTTGCACTCAAGATGTGGAGGCACTACCTCTATGGGGTAAAATGTGAGATCTTCACAGATCATAAAAGCCTGCAGTACATCCTGAGTCAAAGAGATTTGAACTTGAGACAGAGGAGATGGGTGGAGCTGCTGAGTGACTATGATTGCAAGATTCAGTATCATCCGGGTAAGGCGAATGTCGTGGCAGACGCCCTAAGCCGGAAGTCACTAGGCAGTCTATCCCACATCACGGCAGAGAGGAGACCAGTGGTGAAGGAGTTTTACAAGCTCATTGATGAAGGTCTACAGTTGGAGTTGTCTGGTACCGGTGCTTTAGTGGCCCAGATGAGAGTGACACCTGTGTTTCTGGAGCAAGTGGCTCAGAAACAGCATGAGGACCCAGAGTTAGTGAAGATTGCCAGGACTGTTCAGTCAGGCAAGGACAGTGAGTTCAGATTTGACAGTAAGGGGATCCTCCGCTATGGGAGTCGATTGTGTGTACCAGATGACATAGGGCTAAAAGGAGACATTATGAGGGAGGCTCATAATGCAAGATACAGCGTTCACCCCGGAGCCACCAAGATGTATCAAGATTTGAAGAAAGTTTATTGGTGGCCAGCGATGAAGAAAGAAGTGGCACAGTTTGTGTCAGCCTGCGAAGTGTGTCAGAGGGTGAAGCTGGAACATCAGAAGCCGGCTGGAATGCTTAACCCGCTACCTATTCCAGAGTGGAAATGGGAGAATATAGCTATGGACTTCGTAGTGGGGTTACCGGCGGCGTCCAACAGATTGGACTCCATATGGGTGATTGTGGACAGACTCACCAAATCTGCTCACTTCATCCCTGTCAGGAGTGGCTACTCTGTGGACAAGTTGGCGCAGGTATATGTGGATGAGATCGTCAGGCTGCATGGGGTTCCTGTTTCGATAGTGTCGGATAGAGGGCCCCAGTTCACCTCCAGGTTTTGGCGGAGTCTGCAGAATGCCATGGGTACTAGATTGGATTTCAGTACTGCCTTCCACCCCCAGACGGACGGACAGTCCGAAAGGACCATCCAGACTATCGAGGATATGCTTAGAATGTGTGTGCTGGACTTTGGCGGTTCTTGGAGGCAGCATCTACCTTTGGTGGAGTTTGCCTACAATAACAGCCATCATGCTAGCATCGGGATGGCTCCATATGAAGCTTTATATGGGAGGAAGTGCAGGTCACCTGTTTGCTGGGAGGAAGTTGGAGAAAAGGCCTTGGCAGGGCCTGAGCTAGTAGAGATCACCAGCAGGGTGGTACCCATAATCAGAGAGAGAATCAAGACTGCTGCAAGCAGACAGAAGAGTTATGCAGACATCCGCAGAAGACAAGTAGAGTTTCAGGAGGGGGATCTGGTATTGCTCAAGGTGTCTCCAATGAAAGGAGTGGTTCGCTTTGGGAAGAAAGGTAAACTAGCCCCACGATACATCGGACCCTTTGAAATCTTGCAGAAGATTGGGAATGTGTCGTACAAGCTAGATTTGCCTGCTTCAATGGCAAGAATCCATCCGGTTTTCCATGTTTCAATGTTGAGGAAATTTGTGTCAGATCCGGGCAAGGTTCTTAGTGAGCCTGATGTGGAGATCCAAGAGGATCTCACCTATGTTGAGCAGCCAGTGCGGATCATAGACACCCAGATCAGAAAGCTGAGAAATAAGGAAATCCCGATGGTGAAAGTCCTGTGGAACCACCACAATATGGAAGAGTGCACCTGGGAGACACGGGAGTCCATGCTCCAGCAATACCCTTATCTTTTCTAAGGTTAGCTCCCCGTGAGTTTTATGTGCTTTGCATGTATGTTATGCGTATGCCATGCTATGTGTTAGTTGAGGAACATTCGGGGACGAATGTTCTTAAGGGGGGGAGAATGTAATACCCGGCTAGACTCCGGTATCGGAATTCCTACCGTCCGGTGGAATCTCGGATGTCGGAGACTTCTAGAAGGGTAAAACCACGTTTTCATGAAATGTTTTAATGTTTTTGATGATTTTAAGTAAAGAGGAAATGAGTTTTTGAATAAAAACAACCTTGGAGGAAAGCTCAGGTTCGGCCGCCGAAACTCAAAGTTCGGCCGCCGAACATGCATGCATTTCGGGTGAGCCTTAGGCCCCCGAAGGCATAAGTGAGGGGAGCCCAGGTTCGGCCGCCGAACCTCAAGTTCGGCCGCTGAACATGGCATGCATGTGGAGGCACATTCGGCCCCCGAACGTGGCCTAGACAGCCACTATAAAAGGGTCCCTTAGCCGAAAACGGGCGAGCTTTTTCCCCATTTTCTGCCAAGGTGAGCTCTCCGCCGTCCCTCACCGATCTTTGATGTTTTTCCTCTAGATCTTTCAAGTTTTTCATTTGTTTTAACTTTGTTTTGAAGATTTGAGCTTTTGAGCAAAGTTTTGGAGCTTGGAGGTTCAAGAACCCAATCTCTCCCACCTCCGAGTTTTAGGTCGTCTCTCTCTCGATCTTCAAGAGGTAAGAGTCGATCTCTAGCTTACATTATGTTTTAAACAAGTTTTATGCAAGTTCATGGGGTAGAAAATGCATGAGTAAGCTTATGTTGAGTTTATGGGTTTTTGATGAGTTTTTGAGCAATGTGGCTTGTAATATGTGTTTGATGTGTTGTAGTTGGAGTTTAAGGTAGTTTGAGACCCCTAGGAGCTTGTATGCATGTTTTGGTTGAGCTAAATGCATGATGGTTTGAGTTTGGAGGCATTTGTGCATGTTTGAACCTAGTTTCTGCCCTTTGGGAGAAACCAGGTTCGGCAGCCGAAGGGACTTTCGGCCGCCGAACCCTCTTGTGAAGGCAGCCTTGGGCTGCCGAAGCTTGCCCCCGAAAGGAGACTTTCGTCTCTGTCTGGGAGTTTCGGCCGCCGAAAGTGCCGCCGAACATGCATGAGTTTCGCCTCTGTCTGGGAGTTTCGGCCGCCGAAGGTGCCGCCGAACCTGCCTGACTTTCGGCTCTGGAGGGACTTTCGGCCGCCGAACCTGCCGCCGAAAGTGCCCTGTCCAGCCCTCCTTTGCATGTTCTTGCATGGATGTTTTGAGATGTTTTAGGGGGTTTTTGGGGGATGTTTTTAGAGTTATGTTCTAGTTGTTTGGTCCCTCATTTGAGTCCACCTGTGTAGGTTCGGACCCGAGGAACCGAGGACCCCAGCAGTGAGTCAGTTGCTTCAGTCAGTGTCAGAGCTAGCCAGAGGTGAGTGTAATAACTCTTATACTTTTAAATAAATAAATCAGTTTTGAGCATGTTCATGCATCACGGATGCCATATGATATTTTAGGTTGTTTGCATTAGAAATCACGAATATGTTGCATTGCATAATATGTTGTTGATGTGGATGAATGTTGAATGATCCATTAGCCCTCATATTTTATGACATGATGATATGGTATGGAAGTCCAGGTGTGGCCTGCACTACGCCCCTGGCACTATGTAAGAGAAAGACCGGACGTGGCCTGCACTACGCCCCCGGCACCATGGATTATGTATGTTATGTTATGTGTAAGAGAAAGACCAGGTGTGGCCTGCACTACGCCCCTGGCATGATTGGAATATGTAGAGGGCCAAATGGTAACAAGTTCATCCTTATTATGATTAGTTGTGATGTGATGCATTCCATGATAGCATGTGTTTTAAATGCTTTATGATTCTACTCACTGGGCTCTAGTAGCTCACCCCTCTCCCAAATTCCCCAGGTTTGCAGGTACGGGTTAGACAGAGAAGTCAAGAAGAGTAATGAAGTCTTATGTATGTAATAGTTAGAATGTGGACATGACAGATTGTATAATGATGTATAGATATGTAATGTAACGATATTAAGATTAGAAGTGTGCTTGACCATAGTATATTGTAATCCCCTTTTGATACATGATCTTAATGGTTATTGATGTCTATGTTTAGCCAACTCAACACTTGTTATGCCACCCATTGGGGGCATTGATGAGATCCCACAGAGGGGTCAAGTTTATGTTTATGATTATGTTCAGTGCATGCACAGGTTGAGTTTGGTGTATGATAGAATGTATGAAAGAAAAGTTTTAAATTTTTATGTATGATTGTTGATCATGTATGGGATTAAACAGGTTTACAGGTTACATGTCAGGCTTGCTACGGGTCCCGGCGGCCTTAAGCCGATCTGGATCCTAGTGCCGGTAGCGGTCCGATTTTCGGGTCGTTACAACAGCTGATTCACCTTGCCCAGACCCATACAACCTATCTCCTCTAATTACTGGCAACGTGCATCAACCAGGCCGGAGATTCTCTTCGCGCAATCAATAATATGTTGTGAGGCACACGACCAACGCTCACCAGTGAGGGACACTCTCATGAGAAGCACGACTAGACTTGCTCCAAAAAGTCGAAGGTTCCCGGTCGAGAGCTCTCGTCCAACAGTGACAAGCTATGCAATTTGGCTAGGTGCACGAATTCCAACTAGCGACAAGGCATTCTTTCTGGTGACACACTCGACCGGCTCCTCCCAGCACAGCCAGCTCCTCCTTTTGCGATCAGCTTCCCCACCTGCGATCAACACAGGATTCTTGTATAGATCTGAAATTTTCATTCATGGTGTTATAATTCTTATTTACTAAAATTGTGTTTATAAATCTAATTAATTAATTATAATTCTGATTAAAATTCCCTAATTTTGTTCTAAATATCGACTAATATTTGACATAAATCAGAAAATGCAGCACAGAGAAGCTTTTGTACAAACTCGCTGTTCTAAAGCTTAATGGAGGAATGGGAAGACAATGGGCTGCACTGGACCCAAGTAACACCCTTGTTGAAATGTTTATGTTGTTTCTCACTTGCAATCATAGTTAATTTATGTGATTTCTTTTGGGTTATATAGGTTTATTTTTAAAGTTCGTAATGGATTGACATTCCTTGATCTTATTGTCATCCAAATTGAGGTTTTTGTTATTCTTCTTTTTTCCTTCAACTTTGATTTTTCATTTTCCTTTTTTTATTCTTCTTTAATTAACTTTAGGGTTATTGTAGAATCTGAATTCTAAGTATAGGTGTAATGTTCCCTTTCTTTTAATGAACTCCTTCATCACTAATGATGATACACAAAAGGTGCCAGATTATGATTACTTCAATTCTTATTAGTATTTTTTTTCTTACTAGATGTAACCTACTTAGATTATAGAGAAGTACTCAAAATCAGACATTGACATTCATACTTTAAAATCAGTATGTACTTCTATATTGCTTGATCATGTTACTAAAAAAGTAAGTATAAATTTATCTCTTTCCTTATGCAGAGCCAATATCCTCATCTGGTTGTTGAGGATTTTACTCCATTGCCAAGCAACAGGCAGACCGGTAAGGATGGATGGTATAGTCTATAAACTTATTATCAATGACTTCACAGTGTCTGATACATGCTTCAGTTTTCTACATATCGATCAGATCCTTTATGAAGCAAATTTTTTGAAACACTTATTATCATTGACATTCTATCTTTTTGTACAACATAAACTATCTAATTGTCTGCTATCATAAAATTTTGAAGTCCATCTCCTGTAGAACACAAAAGCATCTGATGAAAAGCTCTTTTATGCTCCTTTGATTTGGATCTAGAAAATCTAATGAAAAGCTCTCCTATTAACTTGTGATTTAAAGTCCATAGACCTTTATAATCTATCTCACTCTCCTATCCCGTGCAGAGCAAGGAATACATATTTATTACCAACTCAGATAACTTTGGTGCTATAGTTGATTTGAGTATCCTGAATTTAGATCTCAATTTACCTACAAGGCCTTTTAGTTTTCTGGCTACTGGTCTTAATGATGAAAATGTTTGAATTGAAGTATTTTAAGTAATTTCCCTTGACTTAATGCTATAGAAATCTTAAATCATTTGATTAGAAACAAGAATGAATACTGCATGGAGGTACAAAAATTTGAATTTAGTCAATTGATTCTATTATGGCTTCAAATATGTTCTCTTATATTTTTACTCTTTTCCAAGGGACACTGAATACCGTGGCTGATGTAAAGGGTGGTACTCTCATCTCCTATGAAGGAAAGGTTCAGCTATATATTTATTGCGACATACTTTTCTTTCGACAGCAATGAGCATAGATCTTCAAAATATCATATTATGGTATACTAAGAATCAATCAAATACTAGTGTCATAAATACTGCTTCATTTTGCAAAGTTTTTTATGTTTCAACTTCATTTGATGTGTCCTGGAAATATTTGCAAACCCAAATTTTTTCACATCTAAGTTTAGGATCTCCACCTCTTAAATCAAATTTTGCACAAGGTGTAAGAATCTAGCTCTCTTGCTTTGCTTCTTGTTTGTATTCACACTGCAATTCCCTTTTTACAAATCATAAAATTTCAATTTTTTACTCTCGCAAATATTAAAGTAATCCTTTAGAAATAATTTATTCTTTAGAATGTAGACTAACAACCTTATAAAGTTTGTGCCCTTGTTTTATAAATTAGACTTTTCATTAACTTCTTTTAAGGAGCAATTTGATTGATTGAAAATAGGTTTTTGAATTGGATTGGAATTAGATGACTTGAAAGAGCTAGCTTTACGATCCTTGGTTGAGCACTTCCTTAAGGTGAGCTTGTTCTATTTTTATCCCACAATAACTGCTAAAAGACCATAAATGATAGCTTGTATTGTTGTTGAATCTCTATTTATTTTGGTTGAATTTTGAGGTTCATGCACGATATCATGCTTTACTTATAATTTATTGATGTGGATTATTCTCTTTATTAATATATAATTTTTTTGGACATGCTATTAAATAATACAGTTGGTACAAAATACAATTTTGTGGAGAAAATATTTTAATTTTTGAAAATTGATGAAAAATACAGAAAATTGATTTAGAAATATTATTATGTAATTTTAAGATGGGATATATATTATTTTTATAAACATCAGTCATGTTGTGTGAATTTAATTGTGTTACTAGATGTTGTTTGTTGATAATATTGTTATTGAATGTTGTATTAATAATTTTGGAGAAATAATATCAAAAATATATAAAAATAGAGGAAATATTAATGAAAAAAATTTCCATTTGTGAAGGAATATCACTGTTTAATGACAAACTTAGGAATTAGAGTCAGAATTATGATATATCCGGGATGGAAAAATGACGAAACATTTGTGTGATAATTTTACATTAGCTCATTTTGCATCATCTTCTAGACTTATGATATCTTTAAACTAGTTTCAAACGCTACTAGATGATTGGACAAATTTGTAATGGATTTGCAATGGATTAAGTGAAAAGTTTACAATTAGAAAAGTAAACTGTAATTTAGAGACAGGTTATAAAATCTGATGAAATCAACAATAACAGATTTTTAGTATCTGTCACTGAAAGCTTTATTGACAAAATTTTAGCTTTCGACGATAAAAAAAAAATCATTGTTGATATCTTATTTTATTGTAGTGATAAAATAGCAAGTGATTTTCAATTAAGAGCATCTGCTGCGGTATTGAATTTTGTAATCATGATCAGTAAGCAGCTCTACCTAAGATTTAACTTTTGTAATCATGATCAGTAAGCAGCTCTACCTAAGATTTAACTCTCTCTGACTTAAAATGTACTGTAGACTTTTATAATATGTGAAATCTCACATTTTACCCTATAAAGATAATACCTTTACATCTTGAGTGTAAGAAGTCAAAGTTGCCATTTGTAGATCATGTGTATGGTAATTCAACTCATGCTTCTTCAGTTATCTAAAAGCATAAGCATTATCTTATCATTCTATATCAACACACAACCTAATTTCTAAAATTCTCATTACTCATAGACATAGCTAATACCGGAAGTCAAAGTTGCTCATATGTAGTCTTAAAAGCTGTCATAGACACATTTTGATGTGGAATCCAGGATCAACATGTGATTAAAAATTTCATCACACAACTTGATAAAGAACAAAGCAAAGATATCTTTCAGAAGGTATAATGAAGCGAAGATTGCTCTACCACACCCCTAACTAACCAATGTGATTAGAAACATAGATAATCAAGCGATTCCAGCTTCGAGAACGCCACAAGAAATTCTTAAGCATGGAGAAGATCCATATTAGAACGCCACAAGGTTAAACCTTGATAAATTGCTAAATAATGGAGAAGAACCAAAATATTATTCATAAAATCATCTTTTCCATTGGTTTCCTTGTGGCTACCACCTTAAGGGTGTTTTCATAGCCTTCAAACCCTAATTCTAGTCAAATAGTCAAACCTAAATTACATTAAAGATCATTTTTCCTAAATTATCTTGGAGAAATCTTCTTCTTAAATGGACTGTACGGATTTTGCTTTAATATAGACCAAATTAATTTAAAACAAATCACACAAAAAACTAAAATACCAAAATAATAAAATTGATCTAAATGCAATTTGGCCATACATGCATTAAACGATCTGAAATTGTATTGCGCGTCTACATGTATTGAAGAGTGTTGCTTATTTTCTTATTCTCCCATGCTTTCTAAATATAGTTCTCATCTTGTAAGCCTTGAATTAAGCGATGGTAGCTTGATTTGTCATGATTTAGAGTTTTCCATTTTAAATCTTTGAAGCATCGTGTCATTTCTTTGCTCGTATCATTCTCTCCTTCTTCAAAAAGATTCGTCCTTGAATCTTCGACCATAATAACAAGAAAAGAATCGATATCATGGAATCCTCTTTGAATTCAGTATGACATTTTGCAAATGAAGCACTAAACTTTGACATCTCTCTCTTTTTTTTTTTTAAATCAAATAATTGAAATGATTTTTTTTTCTTTACTCTTTTTTTTGTCACACTTTTTTTAAAAAAATCTCACACTGAAATAAATTTTTTTCTTTATTTTTTTCTTCTTTTCTTTTTTTGTAAGAGAAACTATAAGATAAAATGAAATAAAAAAAAAATAAGATAGAGTAAAAAAATAAATAAAAAACTTACGAAATAAATAAATATAGATAAATAGAAATTTATATATCACCGTACTCTGATAACAACTGATGCGGAACTCAAGATCAACTTGTAATAAAAAATACCGTTACACAACTTGATAAAAAACAAGATAAAGATATCCTCCAGAAGGTTGTTCTACTACACCTCTAACCAACTAATGTAATTAGAAACATAGATAATCAAGCGATTTCAGCTTCGAGAACGCCACAATAAATTCTTGATAAGTTAACTATGTAATACCCGGCTAGACTCCGGTATCGGAATCCCTACCGTCCGGTGGGACCTCGGATGTCGGAAACCTCTAGAAGGGTAAAACCATGATTTTATGAAATGTTTTCATGTATTTCATGTTTTTAAGTAAGAAATTAAATGAGTTTTTGCATGAAAAATCTTTGGAGGAAAACCCAGGTTCGGCCGCCGAACTTTGAGGTTCGGCCGCCGAACATGCATGCTTTCGGAGGGACTTTAGGCGCCCGAAAGTTTTGAGTGAGGGAAGTCAAGGTTCGGCCGCCGAACCTCATGTTCGGCCGCCGAACCTTGTATGCATGCGGAGGCACCTTCGGCCCCCGAACGTGGCCTGGCCAGCCACTATAAAAGGGACCCTTAGCCGAAATGGGCGAGGTTTTCTCCCATTTTCGGCCACAACAAGCTTCCGATCTCCCTCTCCTCAAATCTTGTGTTCTTTCACTAGATCTCCTCCATCTTTCTTGAGTTTTAAACCCACATTGCAAGTTTTAAGCTTTAAAGGCAAGTTTTGGAGCTTTGGAAACTCAGGAGCTCTCGTGCTTGGATCTCCGAGTTGAGTCGTCTCTTCCTCGATCTTCAAGAGGTAAGAGCCGATCTTAAGCTCAATGTATGTTTCAAATGAGTTTCATGAAGTTTTAAGGGGTAGAGAAGCATGTTAGAGTTAGTTGAGCATATGTTAGGTTTATGTGATTTTTTTTAACAATGTGGCTTGCTTGATGTGTGTTTGAAGTGTTGTAGTTGGGGCATATGTTTGTATGAGGCCCCTAGGAACTGGTATGATGTGTATGCATGAGTAGAATCAAGTTTATGCAGGTTTTGAGGCGTTTTGGAGGCTGTGGACACAAGGGAGCCAAGTTTCTGCCCTTCGGCAGAAACTCAGGTTCGGCCGCCGAAGTGACTTTCGGCCGCCGAACCCCCTTGTGGAGGCAGTTTCGGCTGCCGAAGCCTGCCCCCGAAACTCAAGGTTCGTCTCTGTCTGGGAGGTTCGGCCGCCGAAAGTGCCGCCGAACCTGCATGACTTTCGGCTGCAGAGGGACTTTCGGCCGCCGAACCTGCCGCCGAAAGTGCCCTGTTCAGCCATTTCTTGCATGTTTTCATGTGATGTTTTCAGGATGTTTTAGGGGGTTTTTGGGGAGCTTTTCAGAGTCACGTTCATGTATGTTTGGTGCCTCATCTGAGTCCACCTGTGTAGGTTCGGACCCGAGGAACCGAGACCCCCGGTTGTGAGATAGTTGTTCAGAGTTCGTTGTCAAGCTTCAGTTACCAGGTGAGTGGAACAACCTCTTAAGCTTTAAAGTAAATGAATAAATGAATGAATCATAAAGCATTTCCCATGCATCATTATGCCATGCAATATTAGGTTGTTGCACTAGAATTCACGAATATGTTGCATTGCATACTTTGTTGTTGATGTGGATGAATGTTGAATGATCCATTAGCCCTTGTATGTCATGATAGCCTATGTGAGTCCAGGTGTGCCTGCTACGGCTCTACGCCCCTGGCACTATGACTGTTTATGGAAGTCCGGGTGTGCCTGCTACGGCTCTACGCCCCCGGCGTGTATAAGTAAGAAAGATAGGGGCTAAATGGTGACAAGTTCATCCTTGTTGTGAAATGTTTGTGTTATGGCGCATACATGAAAGCATGAATGAGAAAATGAAAGAAAAAGTTAAATAATAATAAAATGAATAATAATATACCTAAAAATGGAGGAATTAAAACAAATGTTTTTAGTTTCTGCTCACTGGGCTTTTAGCTCACCCCACTCCCATTATCCCCAGAGTTGCAGGTACAGGAGAGATCAAGAAGTCGGCTAGAGTGAAGTCAAGTCATATGTATGTAATAGCTAGAGTATGTGGACATGACATATGATAAGAATGAAATGTAAAGTTTGAACAGTTATGTTTATGTAATTATGTTATTGAGGATAGATTTGTGCTTGACCATAGTATATGTTAATCCCTTGGTATGTACATGATCTTATTATTTGATGTGTATGTGAACCAACTCAACACAGATTTTATATTGCCATTGAGGCTTTGATGAAATCCCACAGAGGGATTAATGTTTATGTATATGATGAATACAGTGCATGCACAGGTTGAGTTTGGTGTATGAAGAAAAAGAAAAGTTTTAATTCTTAAGTATGTTTGTTGATCATGTATGGGATTAAACAGGTATACAGGATGTATGTAGGCTTGCTACGGGTCCCGGCGGCCTTAAGCCGATCTGGACCCTAGCGCCGGTAACGGGTCGGTTTTCCGGGTCGTTACAGAGTGGTATCAGAGCCCTAGGTTCATATGATCGGACCTAGAGTGTCGGGCTCATAGATGTTCTAGAAGGTCAAGCACACTAGGGAAAATCATGTCCACTAGGATAGGATGTAGAGTCCTGTCTATATGATGATATGATATGCCATGATGATATGCATGTGCATAAATGCTATGATGTGATGCTATGTATGTGATGAGGGTTCATGTGTTTCCACATGAACCATATGATGCTAATGATTGTTTATGCTATGTGCTGTTTTTCAGAAGATAGAATGAGAGGAACTCGTCGATCTGCACGATTGACTGGAGTGCCACCTCAGGACGAGGGCACTGATGCCCGTCCTCCAGCATTGCCTAGGGCAATGTCCAGTAGGTCCAACAGAGACAGAGTAGCTAGAGACCCTAGAAGGTCTTTAGATCTGGGAAGAAGCAGATCAGTAAGGGGAACAGTGCAGGGAGGAATGTCTGAGGATGTGGAAGTAGACCAGAGGAGGGATGGCAGTCTCGGTGTGAGCATGCCGGAAGAGGGCATGGGAGAATCAGAAGGAGGCACTCAGGCCTCGAGTTATGTCCAGCCACATCACTACCCACCCTATTCACACCATCCAGGGTATTCGATGGGAGGTACATCGGATTACCCCAGTTTTAGCCCTTATCCTCCACATATGCCATACCCACCTTACTACCCACCATACTCTCAGTACCCCATGTACCCACCTCCACCTCCCTATACTAGTACAGCAAACCCTACCCCAGGGGATGTTGTACCTCCACCACCACCAGTATCTACTGTCCCGGAAACACAAGTACCCAAACCTACCTCATCTGGAGGGAGCAAGGTCAAGATGACCGATTATATGAAGCTGGGTCCTCCCCAGTTTGAGACCGGTGATGATCCGTTCGTGTACTTGGAGCGGGTCAAGGCAATTACAGATGAGATAGGGGCTGATGACAGTAGAGCCATTCAGATGGCCGGGTTCACGCTTAAGTGCAAGAAGGCACGGGAGTGGTTCAAGAATTATGTGAACCCGAGAGTGGACAGCATGAATTGGGAAGAGTTTTCAAATGAGTTTGCAGGATGGGCTTTCCCTGATAGTTCAAGGGAATTGAAGATGATAGAATTCGAGCAGTTGAGGCAAACTGATGACATGAGTGTAGACGAGTACACAGACAGGTTCCTGGAGTTGTTGCCATATGCTGGGTTGAATTTGGACACGGATCAAAAGAAGTCGAGGAGATATATTATGAGGCTGCACTCTAGGTATTCCTCTTTGGTACAGTCAGCAGAGAGAGAGAGTTTCCATGCCATAGTGGACATGGCTAGGAGAATGGAGGCTAGTGCTATCGTTGAGGGGAAGGTAAAACAGTCAGTGGCACAGTCTTCTGGTTCCAAGACCCCAGGTGGGGAAAGGGTAGACTCTTCTTCTCTAAGTGCAGCAGTAGCAGGCAGTAAGAAGTGGGATAGAGGCCACAGGAAATCTAAGAAGAATAAGTTCTGGAACAAGATCAAGTCAGGTCTGGGTTTAGGCAGTGGCTCAAGCTCTGGCGCAGAGGTCACAGCATGTATGAGATGTGGGAGACCACACAAGGGAGTATGTCTGGCAGGGACAAATACATGTTTCAGATGCGGACAGGCGGGTCATTTGGCTCGAGACTGTCCTAAAGGAGCCTTTACAGCACCGTCTCAGCAGACAACCTCCGGCAGTGTGGTGCAGCCAGTAGCTCCAGCCACAACACAGGCCAGTGGCAGAGGCAGAGAGAGAGGGTCAGCCTCTTCATCAGCAGGATACAGAGGTGAAGGTCCATCAGCTCCGGCACGGATCTTCACTATGACTCAGCAGGAGGCCAACACATCCAACACCGTGGTGGCAGGTAATCTCATCATTGGTTGTTCAGATGTGTATGCCTTAATGGACCCGGGTGCATCTCATTCTTTTATTGCTTCGAGAGTCGTGGAGAGGGTAGGATTGATGGTCTCTGGGTTAGAGTGTCCCCTATGGGTCAGTGGACCCAAGTGTGACCCGTCAGTGGCAGAGGCAGTCTGCCAATGTAGTCCAGTTTTCATAGAGGGAAGATGCCTTTCCGCCGACCTCGTGGTTCTAGATTTGACAGATTTTGACGTCATTCTAGGGATGGATTGGTTATCGACTCATGGTGCTACCTTGGACTGTAGAGACAAGGTAGTCAGATTCAGAGATCAGGATGGGTCAGAGGTCGTCTTCAGAGGAGACAAGAGGGGTACACCTAGAGGTCTGATCTCAGCTCTTCAGGCTCGTAGGTTGCTTAGGAGGGGATGTCAGGGGTTTCTAGCTCATGTGAGGGAGTTAGATAGTCATGTCAGAGAGCCCGCCTCAGTGCCTGTGGTGAGTGAGTTCTTAGATGTTTTCCCAGACGAGCTTCCAGGACTACCACCTGCAAGGGAGATAGAGTTTGAAATAGAGCTGATGCCTGGAACTAGGCCTATCTCTATCCCTCCCTACAGGATGGCGCCAGCAGAGTTGAAAGAGCTAAAGGAACAGTTGCAAGAACTGGTGGACAAGGGTTTCATCCGACCGAGTACCTCACCTTGGGGTGCTCCAGTGCTCTTTGTAAAGAAAAAGGATGGATCCCTTAGGCTTTGTATCGACTACAGACAGTTGAACAAAGCCACCATCAAGAACAAGTACCCTTTGCCGAGGATCGACGATCTATTCGACCAGCTAGCAGGAGCAGGTTGTTTCTCCAAAATAGATCTGAGATCAGGGTACCATCAGTTGAGGATAAGGAATGAAGATGTACCGAAGACAGCTTTCAGGACCAGGTATGGGCACTATGAGTTCCTTGTGATGCCGTTTGGGTTGACCAACGCCCCTGCAGCATTCATGGACCTCATGAACAGAGTATTCAGTCAGTATCTGGATCACTTCGTTATTGTCTTCATAGACGATATCTTAGTGTATTCTAGAAATGCAGAGGAGCATGCCCATCACCTGAGGATAGTTTTGCAGACCTTGAGAGAGCATGGCTTGTATGCCAAGTTCTCCAAGTGTGAGTTTTGGCTTAGGAGCATTTCATTCTTGGGGCACATTGTGTCAGAACAGGGTATTGAAGTAGACCCCAAGAAGGTAGAGGCTGTAGCTAACTGGCCTAGACCCACCACAGTGACCGAGATCAAAAGTTTTTTGGGTTTAGCAGGTTACTACAGGAGGTTCGTTCAGGACTTCTCAAAAATTGCTGCTCCTATGACCAAATTGACAAAGAAGAATCAGAAGTTTATATGGACCGATCAATGTGAGGAAAGCTTTGAGGAGCTTAAGAGGAGGTTGACTTCAGCCCCGGTGTTAGCTCTGCCAAAAGGTGATGATGACTTCTCAGTATATTGTGATGCGTCCCGTGTGGGACTGGGTTGTGTGCTGATGCAAAATGAGAGGGTGATCGCTTATGCTTCTAGACAGCTGAAGAAGCATGAGCTGAATTACCCCACACATGACCTAGAGATGGCAGCAGTGATCTTTGCACTCAAGATGTGGAGGCATTACCTTTATGGGGTAAGGTGTGAGATCTTCACAGATCATAAGAGCCTGCAGTACATCTTGAGTCAGAGAGAACTGAACATGAGGCAGAGGAGATGGGTAGAGCTGTTGAGTGACTATGATTGTAAGATTCAGTACCATCCGGGTAAGGCGAATGTTGTGGCAGACGCCCTAAGCCGGAAATCACTCGGCAGTCTATCCCACATTTCAGCAGAGAGGAGGCCGGTGGTGAAGGAGTTCCACAGACTTATGAGTGAGGGATTACAGTTGGAGTTGTCTGGCACAGGTGCCTTAGTGGCTCAGATGAGAGTGACACCCGTGTTTCTGGAGCAGGTAGCTCAGAAACAGCATGAGGACCCAGAGTTGGTCAGGATAGCCAGAACGGTTCAGTCAGGCCAGAGTAATGAGTTCAAGTTTGATGATAAGGGGATCCTCCGCTACGGGAACAGATTATGTGTGCCAGATGACATTGGTCTGAAGGGAGATATTATGGGGGAAGCCCATAATACCAGGTATAGTGTTCACCCTGGAGCCACCAAGATGTATTAGGATCTGAAGAGAGTGTATTGGTGGCCAGCTATGAAGAAGGACGTGGCACTGTTCGTGTCAGCCTGCGATGTGTGTCAGAGGGTGAAACTAGAGCATCAGAAGCCGGCTGGAATGCTTAACCCGCTACCTATTCCAGAATGGAAATGGGAGAACATAGCTATGGACTTCGTAGTGGGGTTACCGGCAACATCCAACAGACTAGACTCCATATGGGTGATTGTGGACAGACTCACCAAATCTGCTCACTTCATTCCAGTTAGGAGCAACTACTCTGTGGATAAGTTAGCGCAGGTTTATGTGGATGAAGTCGTCAGACTACATGGGGTCCCGGTATCTATAGTGTCAGATAGAGGGCCCCAGTTCACCTCCAGGTTTTGGCGGAGTCTGCAGAGTGCTATGGGTACCAGGTTAGATTTCAGTACTGCCTTCCACCCCCAGACCGATGGACAGTCAGAGAGGACCATCCAGACCGTAGAAGATATGCTCAGAATGTGCGTGCTAGATTTTGGCGGTTCTTGGAAGCAACATCTACCTTTGGTGGAGTTTGCCTACAATAACAGCTATCATGCTAGCATAGGGATGGCTCCATATGAAGCTTTATATGGGAGGAAGTGCAGGTCACCCATTTGCTGGGAAGAGGTAGGAGAGAGGTCCTTAGCAGGGCCTGAGCTTGTAGAGATTACCAGCAGGGTGGTGCCCATGATCAGAGAAAGGATAAAGACTGCCACCAGCAGGCAGAAAAGTTATGCAGACATCCGCAGGAAACAGGTAGAGTTTCAGGAGGGGGATCTAGTATTGCTCAAGGTGTCTCCGATGAAAGGGGTGGTTCGGTTTGGTAAGAAGGGTAAGCTAGCTCCGCGGTACATTGGACCCTTTGAAGTCCTGCAAAGGATTGGGAATGTATCGTACAAGCTGGACTTGCCTGCTTCTATGGAGAGAATCCATCCGGTTTTCCATGTTTCCATGTTGAGGAAGTTCGTGTCAGATCCGGGCAAGGTTCTTAGTGAGCCTGATATGGAGATCCATGAGGATCTCACCTATGTAGAACAGCCAGTGCGGATCCTAGACACTCAGATCAGAAAGTTGAGGAACAAGGAAATCCCGATGGTAAAGGTCCTTTGGAACCACCACAACTTAGAGGAATGCACCTGGGAGACACGGGAGTCCATGCTCCAGCAGTACCCCCATCTGTTTTGAGGTGAGTGTTAGTTGTTCTATGTGTTGCATGTATGAGATATTGTATGCCATGTCGTATGCTATGATTGATGCCATGCTTTGTATGTTAGTTGAGGAACATTCGGGGACGAATGTTCTTAAGGGGGGGAGAATGTAATACCCGGCTAGACTCCGGTATCGGAATCCCTACCGTCCGGTGGGACCTCGGATGTTGGAAACCTCTAGAAGGGTAAAACCATGATTTTATGAAATGTTTTCATGTATTTCATGTTTTTAAGTAAGAAATTAAATGAGTTTTTGCATGAAAAATCTTTGGAGGAAAACCCAGGTTCGGCCGCCGAACTTTGAGGTTCGGCCGCCGAACATGCATGCTTTCGGAGGGACTTTAGGCGCCCGAAAGTTTTGAGTGAGGGAAGTCAAGGTTCGGCCGCCGAACCTCATGTTCGGCCGCCGAACCTTGTATGCATGCGGAGGCACCTTCGGCCCCCGAACGTGGCCTGGCCAGCCACTATAAAAGGGACCCTTAGCCGAAATGGGCGAGGTTTTCTCCCATTTTCGGCCACAACAAGCTTCCGATCTCCCTCTCCTCAAATCTTGTGTTCTTTCACTAGATCTCCTCCATCTTTCTTGAGTTTTAAACCCACATTGCAAGTTTTAAGCTTTAAAGGCAAGTTTTGGAGCTTTGGAAACTCAGGAGCTCTCGTGCTTGGATCTCCGAGTTGAGTCGTCTCTTCCTCGATCTTCAAGAGGTAAGAGCCGAACTTAAGCTCAATGTATGTTTCAAATGAGTTTCATGAAGTTTTAAGGGGTAGAGAAGCATGTTAGAGTTAGTTGAGCATATGTTAGGTTTATGTGATTTTTTTTAACAATGTGGCTTGCTTGATGTGTGTTTGAAGTGTTGTAGTTGGGGCATATGTTTGTATGAGGCCCCTAGGAACTGGTATGATGTGTATGCATGAGTAGAATCAAGTTTATGCAGGTTTTGAGGCGTTTTGGAGGCTGTGGACACAAGGGAGCCAAGTTTCTGCCCTTCGGCAGAAACTCAGGTTCGGCCGCCGAAGTGACTTTCGGCCGCCGAACCCCCTTGTGGAGGCAGTTTCGGCTGCCGAAGCCTGCCCCCGAAACTCAAGGTTCGTCTCTGTCTGGGAGGTTCGGCCGCCGAAAGTGCCGCCGAACCTGCATGACTTTCGGCTGCAGAGGGACTTTCGGCCGCCGAACCTGCCGCCGAAAGTGCCCTGTTCAGCCATTTCTTGCATGTTTTCATGTGATGTTTTCAGGATGTTTTAGGGGGTTTTTGGGGAGCTTTTCAGAGTCACGTTCATGTATGTTTGGTGCCTCATCTGAGTCCACCTGTGTAGGTTCGGACCCGAGGAACCGAGACCCCCGGTTGTGAGATAGTTGTTCAGAGTTCGTTGTCAAGCTTCAGTTACCAGGTGAGTGGAACAACCTCTTAAGCTTTAAAGTAAATGAATAAATGAATGAATCATAAAGCATTTCCCATGCATCATTATGCCATGCAATATTAGGTTGTTGCACTAGAATTCACGAATATGTTGCATTGCATACTTTGTTGTTGATGTGGATGAATGTTGAATGATCCATTAGCCCTTGTATGTCATGATAGCCTATGTGAGTCCAGGTGTGCCTGCTACGGCTCTACGCCCCTGGCACTATGACTGTTTATGGAAGTCCGGGTGTGCCTGCTACGGCTCTACGCCCCCGGCGTGTATAAGTAAGAAAGATAGGGGCTAAATGGTGACAAGTTCATCCTTGTTGTGAAATGTTTGTGTTATGGCGCATACATGAAAGCATGAATGAGAAAATGAAAGAAAAAGTTAAATAATAATAAAATGAATAATAATATACCTAAAAATGGAGGAATTAAAACAAATGTTTTTAGTTTCTGCTCACTGGGCTTTTAGCTCACCCCACTCCCATTATCCCCAGAGTTGCAGGTACAGGAGAGATCAAGAAGTCGGCTAGAGTGAAGTCAAGTCATATGTATGTAATAGCTAGAGTATGTGGACATGACATATGATAAGAATGAAATGTAAAGTTTGAACAGTTATGTTTATGTAATTATGTTATTGAGGATAGATTTGTGCTTGACCATAGTATATGTTAATCCCTTGGTATGTACATGATCTTATTATTTGATGTGTATGTGAACCAACTCAACACAGATTTTATATTGCCATTGAGGCTTTGATGAAATCCCACAGAGGGATTAATGTTTATGTATATGATGAATACAGTGCATGCACAGGTTGAGTTTGGTGTATGAAGAAAAAGAAAAGTTTTAATTCTTAAGTATGTTTGTTGATCATGTATGGGATTAAACAGGTATACAGGATGTATGTAGGCTTGCTACGGGTCCCGGCGGCCTTAAGCCGATCTGGACCCTAGCGCCGGTAACGGGTCGGTTTTCCGGGTCGTTACAAACTAAGCATGGAAAAGGTCTATATTAGAACGTCACAAGGTTAAATCTTGATAAGTTGCTAAATAATGGAGAAAAATCAAAATATTGTTCATAAAATCATCTTTTCCATTAGCTTCCTTGTGGCTGCCATCTTAAGGTGTTTTTATAGCGTTCAAATCCTAATTCTAATGTAGGAAGGTGTAATTACAATATAGGAAAGGTATCTAGTCAAATAGTCAAACCTGAATTACATTAAATATCATTTTTCCTAAATTATCTTGAAGAAATATTCTTCCTAAATCCGCTGCACGAATTTTAGTTTAATATAGACCATATTAATTTAAAACAAATCACACAAAATACTAAAATACCAAAATAACAAAATTGGCCTAAATGTAATTTGGCCATACATGCATTACACGATCTGAAATTGTATTGCGCGTCTACATGTATTGAAGAGTGTGTTGCTTATTTCCTTATTCTCCCATACTTCCCAAATATAGTTATCATCTTGTAAACCTTGAATTAAGCGATGATAACTTGATTTGTCATGATTTAGAGTTTTCCATTTTAAATCTTTGAAGTATCGTACCATTTCTTTGCTCGTATCACATCTTCTTTTCTAATTTTCAACTGATGATACTCGAATATCAAATCTATTTTAAAGAATCAATCAGCTCCTGGTAGTTGGTTAGACAGATCATTAATCTTAAGTAAATGATATTTTTTATTATTAATTGTGACTTTATTCAACTGTTTGTAGTCAATATAAAGTCTCAGTGATCTTTTTTTTTTCACTAACAACACTAGAATACTCCAAGGTGAGATACTGAATAAGATGTAATTCTTATTTACCAACTCTCGCAATTGTTCTTTCAACTCTTTCAATTGGACAGGTGCCATCCTATAGGAAGGGATAAAAAGGGGCTGACACCTAGCAACACTTTAAATTCAAATTCTATTTCCCTATTATATGGTAATCTTGGCAAATCCTCTGGGAAAATATCTAAAAACTCAGTAATCATATGCATTGAAGCTGATTTTTTTATTGGACTCTCAAGCTCTTTAACATGAGTAAGAAATCATTGACAATCCTTTCTAAGCAACATATGAGCTTGTAAAGAAGATATCAACCCTCTAGACATACTTGACTTGTCCCCTTGAAAGACGACCTTTGATTTATTATGTCTCTTGAACCTGACTATATTATCTCTATAGTATAAGGTAGCACCATGAGTAGATAGCCAATCCATTTTTAGAATAATATCAAAATTAATCAACTCTAAAACTACAAAGCCAACCGGAAGTCAACAAAACTTATATACTGTCTCTATCAAAGATATATCACACTTGTATCCACTGACCCAAATATGATACTCAAGCCTAGAAGTCAACAAACTCAATCTATTTATAACACTTAGAGAAATGAAAGAATGAGAGGCACAAAATGAGATTATCGACTTATTTGCTGATTTTAGCTGATTCTAGGGATGTGATTTTATTTGATTAGAATCCTTAATTATCTCTGATGATCTGAGATCCAATAGAATAGGGTTTTTACAAGGGTTTTGGTATTGAAAAATAAACTTAAACTTTCTGGGGGGGGTTTCCCCTTTTATCCATTTCGCTATGCTTGCTGGTGACGTGTAAAGGCCTTTCCATGATTGGGACACGCGTCTCTGACATACAGATTCGGGTGTACGAGGGTATCAACAGCCTGCTCCATGCGTAACGGCCTCTGATTCTCCTCGTGCGTACGCTCGAGCGGATCTGCTAGGCTGTCTTAGTATGGCTCTGGATACTGGGCTGGGCCGAGAGTCGGGCCGGACGCTGAGCCTGAGAGGAGAGGGCCTGCTGGTCGCGGACTGGGCCGATCTGAGTGAAGAAGCTTGGTTGAGCCCGGCCTTGAAGGTTGAATGAGCCAGGCTTGTTGTGCATATCAGGTGCGTGGGCCTCTATGTTATGGGCCTTTGGCTGTGGTCAAGCCCCTTATCTGGGGTGAAGAAATCCAGCGGTCATCAATTGCCCCTTCACCTTCTCGGTAGTTATTGCTCCCACTGCTGAGGGGGTGAATATCAAGAACCATTATGACCGCGCCTGTTTGTGTTCAGGTGCCTTAATAACATCCTTTCATCTTTCTGTCGTTGTGCAGTTTCCGAATCCTATATGCTCTTTCCCCTTTCTGGCTTTTCTCCATTCTTCGTGTTCTTTGCTGTCTTTGCTTTCCTGTCATCATTATCTGGACATGTCCTTTCTTTCCTTTTCCATGACTATCTTTTAAAATCCTGACACCGTTAGCTTAGAGTCTAGCATAGCTCTGCCCCGTGCTAAGGCCTCAGGCTCCGGGTATATATCAACGCCAACTGTCCTTCATTCTCAAATCCTCTGCCGGAACAAGAGGTTCTTCCTTTCCGTTTCTCTGTCTGCTTCTTTCCTCTAGCGAGATTGTTCTGATTGTTCTGTTTTATCTGCAAAGGATCCATTTGACACCTTCTTCAAACGGAATGAGGTGAGCTTGAGTTTGTATTGCTTTGTTGCCCCAGAGGTTTGTTTTAATCTTGCTTTTATTATCTTGATGGAGAATTGTTTCTGACTTGTCTTTGTTTTGAAACTTTTTGCAGTACCTGAGATAAGAATGGGTCAGTTCAAATTCTCGAAGATTTGATGTTACCTCTAAGGAGTCTGGACGGTGCTTTGGAGATCCTTCTGGTAGGGCGGTCGATGGGTGGGACTATTAGGCAAGCTGCTGAGACTGCTTTACTCAGGTCATCTGGCCGGCCTCCTCCTCAGTTTGCTGTCCGAGCTCCAAAGAGGTTCTGGGCTGATGAGAGGTCTGCTGCTTCTTTCGAGAAGAAAAAGGAAATTTCCTCAATGCCCCCGTCGTCTTCTTTTGATATAAATGGAAGTGGAGAGAATGATCAACTTATTGTTCCCTTTGATGTGAAGTACCAGTATTATGCGAGATTGAGATCTGCTGCACTCAGTCAAGCTTCTGGCGATGCCTTCGAATGTATGCTCTGCGATCTTCTTGGAGCCGTAACTAGAAAGCCCGTGTTTTCATGGTACATACGGACAAGCTCGGATATTATATCCTGTCCGTATGTATCGTGAATCACATCTGGGCAATTAGGGTGTCGACCTATTATAGGGGAACAGTGAGAAATACTTATGGGAATCAACTTGTTCAGTTCCCCTATAATAGCGAGACAGATCTTGGTCTTTTCTGAGAAACTCACATTCCGAGCTGCGAGAAGTCCTCCGAACTGAAGACTAGAATAGTAGGGTAGGTGATAATCGTAGGTGATGAAGTATCTGGATATGTAAATCCTTTAAGGATAGTCTTCTATTCTGTAATGTAGGCCTTTGTAACGTGCTGTAATGCACTTTTCTTTTAATGAAATTCTTGTTTTTTTACTCATACTTGTTCTTTCTCTGTCATGGATGAAGTACTGATACTGCTTTTCTTCGTAGCTTTAGCCAACTAAATTTTGTTTCGTTTTTTCCGAGCTGAACTGACCATATTTCGCGAACTCCTGCTTTTAGTCGATGAGCCGAGCTTTGGGCCTACTTAACCAACTGGACGGTCGGTTTACTTTTCCGAGCTTGACTAACCGACCCGTGAGCTCGGTCTTTACTTGATGGATTGAGCTTTGAGCCTCCTTTAGCCGACCGAGCTCTCAAGTTATGTTTTCCGGGCTGGACTAATCCGACCTGTGAGCTCGGTCTTTAATCCTTGAGTTAATTTCTGAGCTCTCAGCTCTGTATGATTTCGAGGTGCCCTTGTCGCCTCTTTCCGATCTCGCAGCCTTTGTTCAATAACGATAAGGCAAATCTTATAACTTTTTAAACGATGAGCAAGTCTGACCTTTATCATGCTCCCATTTGCTTGTACTTTTGAGTCTTTTCATGACTTGCCCCTCTGTTTCCTTAGTATTTACCATGGAGGTGGTGAGTTTTGCAGGTTGAGTTGTTCCTGCGGGCTAAGTTGCTCTGACTGGCGAGTTGGGCTTGTATTATGTAGGTGGCGAATGGGCTTTTGATTGATGGGCTGTAATCACGGATCTGGCCCTTGACGGATGTGGAGAAGCCCAGCGATCATCTTTTTGCCCCTTTACCTTCTCACCGGTTATTTATATACCCGTTGAGAGGGTAAACTTCGAGAGTAATTAATGATCGCACCGCTCCAAGACAAAACTGTTCAGATCAACGTTCCGTCTCATTATTGCCTGTCATCTCGAATTCCTTCTGTCTTCTGAAGAAACTAGCTCTTTTCTGCTCTCTGTCTTCCTGCAACTCCTTCTGCATTTTTCACCCCATTGTGTTCTCAGGTACGCTTCCTTGTTCTTCCATGGCAAGTTCAAAGCTTCCTGATGTTGTTAACCTTGAGTCGCATATTACACCCTCCAACATAACTAAGTATATTTCCCAGAGACTTTTAGATGCTCCGTTGTATTTCATTCGAGCACCGTTTTCAAATGAAAGGATAGTCCTTCCTTACCCTCCCCCTCCGGGTTTGGTGGATCCCCAAGAGGGTCGTCGTATAGTGTTTTTCTTGAAGCAGAGAGAATTCGGTCTACCGTTTCCTTTTACCCCTTTCTTTATTGAGGTCTTTGAATACTTTAGGGTAACTCCTCGGATGTTATCCCCAAACTCCATTTTGTTCATGTCCTGTTTTGAGTCTATCTGCCTGAGTTGGGGTTTTACACCCACGGCCTGTATGTTTGTCACTTTTTTCCGTCTGGTTAGGGCGGTTCAAAATTTCTATTACTTTTCCCCCCGTATTGGGTTATCTCTTTTCACGGGATACAAGGTCTCCATAAAGGGATGGGTGGAGAACTTCCTTGTGGCGGAGTTAAAATTAGGGTCCGCCAGAACGTGGGAGGTGGATCTAAGTTGGGGGGAGATCTTTCCGGGTTGCAACGAGTTGCCCCAATTGAGTCTTATTGAGCAGGTCGGGCTGCTTCGACTGACTTCCGTTGAGAGGAAGTATGACGTCGAGAAGTGTATGTTCGCGTCCAATCTTAGGGATATCCGGGACACGGGTATAATGCCTTGTCCGACTATTCTGTTTCTTCTTTGCTCATAATATCAGAAAGTATGCTGATTCTTTATAATTTCGTTTCTTTTGCAGCTTCTGAGGTAAAAATGGATGACATTAAGTTCCCCAAGAACTTTGTCCTGTCTCGGGATAATATGCATGCCGTTTTTGACGCCTTTGGGGATGGGCGTTCAGTGACTGAGATTGCTGCGGAGATGGTTCAAGCTGCTTCCTCCAAGAAGGTTAGCCGACCTCCCGCCAAAGCTTCTTCTAGAGCTTCGAAGCCGAGCTCTCGCAGCTCCAAGTCATCTCGGCTGTCTAGCCGAGGTGGATCGAGCTCAACTTCGAGGCCTGCTGAAGGGTCTAGATCTGCTCCAGCCTCCTCAGAGGTCGTGAGGGAAGCCTCCCTAGCTATTGTGGAGCAGACCCAAGGTGCTGATCAAGTGGAGCAGGGTATTGCCCATTCTCCTGGAGGGGTGTCAGGGGGAAATCTAAGTCCCCTGCTACTGAAAACAAAGAGGCCTCTAGGACAGGGATGGAGATCATCCTCCTAGATGACCAAATCTCAGAGGTTTCTGCTCAAGATGCCCCTGCCTCTGTGAGGACTGGGCCTGAGGGATCTGAGGGCGTTCCACCAAAGACCGGGGATAAGCGCCCAGCCCCATCCGGAACATCTGCCCCATCTCCAGCTCGGAAAAAATCCAGGGCTGCCACAGGACCTTCTCCAGCTCTTCCTCCCATTGGGAAGGAGAAAGGTGTTCCTGCTGTGCCTTCGTTGTCTCCTTCTGGCAACGTTCTGAACACATCGGACATTACCTCCGAGTCTCCGGCCAGTGCTGTCGCCGAACTTCTCAGAGAGCGAATGTTCGACGGAATTACAGAAGCTTCGGATCCTCGTCTTCTTGCCCTGACTGGTCTTTTAGCCAGTTCTACCAAGGAGCAAGTGTCCTTCCGATCTCGCTCTCGTGAGGAGCTCGGATCTTCAATTAGAGAAATGCTTCTGATGGTAAGTTGTTTTTTTTTTTTTCACCTCTCTTTAGGTTTGCTTTGTTTCTTTTTCTTGACAGTTGTTCTTCCTTTCTAGGTGACGGGCCTCTTTATGGAGGTGGATGTTCGTGATCGCTCCCTCCAGGAGTCCGTAGACCCGCCGGATTGAAGAGGCGCGTCTGGAGGAAAATCTGTCTGCAACCAGCGATGCGAGGGGTAATCTGGTAGCTGCTCGGGAGCAAATCCAGTCCCTCCAGGTGGAGTTGCATTCTGCGCTGGAGGCCCTTAGAAAGGCTGATGAGAAGGCGACTGAGACAGCAGGGCATACCAAGTCTTTAGAAGCAGAGCTGTCTCAGACCCGTGAGGTTCTCAAAGCGTCTGATGAGAGGGCAGCTGCAGTGGAGGTTCGTTGTAAAGAAGTTTTGAAGCAGCTGTCCTCTATGACGGAGGCCCTTAGCGAAAGGGATGAGGCCGTGAGGCAAAAGGCTGAGGTCCAGCAACAATATGAGGCCTTAAAGGCTGATTTTGAAGAGCTTCAAGCTCAACTGAAGGAAGTGAAGGCTCAGAAGGAAATGCCCCTAGCTCGGGTGGAGGTCCTTGAGCAGGAGTTGATCACAAGCTCTGATCGTATCAGAGACCTGGCTTCATCGGCTGAAGAGTTCAACCTTCACCACCAGCAGCTCAATCATGAAGTCAAAACCTTAGAGCGCAAGTGTTCAGCCCTGCTTGGGGTAGTAAAGCATGTTGAAAACAAGGCTCAGCTAGTGCGCGAGCAATGTCTTGCGGAGTATCAAGGGTCTGATGAGCTGAAGGGGAAAATTGAGCAGGCCTGTGAGGCTCATCTTCAGGACTACAAGGACTCTTCTGAGTTTAAGGAATTTGTAGCTGAGGCCTGTGAAGCACATCTCGATGAATATAAGGCTTCTGGTGAAATGAAATCGGCTATTCTTAAGAAAGCCTTCCGTATGTATGTGACCGGCTACAATCGCGGTTTAAGAGAAGCCAGACATGCTCCTGATACTCCTTTGGCCGAGCTTCGCAAGTACGAAGTGGACTCAGATGGCGAGCCAGTGCTGTATGGGGAGGATGATTTCCCTATGCCCCGAGGAGATTGCTGGAGGGACATACGCCGGCCAGCTGAGTCTTCTTCGGAAGAGTCCGAGCTAGAGGGGGAGGACGTGGAAGTCCTTGAGTCAAGGAGGGATGACCCTAACTCTGAGAAGGAGGATCTCCACCTTGAGTCAGAGATAGCTCCTGTTGTAAACGTTGAGGGCTCTGATCCAAGGGATTCCGAGCTTCCTTCAGATGTGACTGCAAGTAGAAATAATGTAGGCGAGGGTGTTCTTACTGATGTAAGTCCTTTAAGGACTATTTATCCCCCCACCTCGTCAGAAAGATAATTTGTAATAGTTATTTGTAATGAAATATCAGTTTTCTTTTTCCTCAAAGTACTCTAATATCTTTTTTCTCATATTTGTGCACTATGTATTCTCATTCATAAGCTTTGAATTGCTCTTGAGTTGCAAGCTCAGCTCTTAGCTAATAGTCTGAGAGATCAAATCTCATACCTTTTAATGGCGACTAGTATGTCTGCTTTTTGCTTTTAGCCCCTTCTTCTTGGTTGTAAATTTGGATGTTTGTTCCAGATAAACTGATCTGGGCTTTGAGTATAGCCCTTTTTCTCCCTTATTTATCCTTCTGAAGGTTTCTTCATTTATGAGCCCTTTTAGAGAAGGAGCTCGGCCTTTTTCTTTGGCCTTCATATCTTTGAGCTTTTGAGGATATAAGTCTATCCGAGCTGGGAGCCCGGCTTTGAGCTTTTGAGAATATAGGTCCTTCCGAGCTAGGAGCTCGACTTTTTGTCCTATAGTCAAACTTTTAGCGTTAGCATCTGTTTTGAGGTCGGCGCTTCTTAGCTATCGTGCCTCTTCAGGAGGTCGGAACCTGATTTTTCTTTGGTAGCTCCGGGCTCCTCTCTTCTTGTGAGGTCAGAACTGTGTGTTAAGTTGTCCCTGCATATGATATGGGGAATTTTCATTTCGGGAAGCTCTTAAGTCCTTCACCGACCATTTTTTGTTTTCAGGAGATCTTACGAGATCCTGACTGTTTTTGTTCCGGGGTGACCTCGGGGCCCCGCCGGCAGTTTTTTGTTTTGATTTTCCCGGGAGTTCTAGGGGATCCCGGTCTTCTTTGTTTACCCAGGAGTTCTAGGGGATCCCGGTCTTCATGCTCCGGGAGGCATCTTTATGATCCTCACCGGCCGTTCCAAAGTGACCTCGGGGCCCGCCGGCAGTTTTTTGTTTTGATTTTCCCGGGAGTTCTAGGGGATCACGGTCTTCTTTGTTTACCCGGGAGTTCTAGGGGATCCCGGTCTTCATGCTCCGGGAGGCATCTTTATGATCCTCACCGGCCGTTCCGGGGTGACCTCAGGGCCCCGCCGGCAGTTTTTTGTTTTGATTTTCCCGGGAGTTCTAGGGGATCCCGGTCTTCTTTGTTTACCCGGGAGTTCTAGGGGATCCCGGTCTTCATGCTCCGGGAGGCATCTTTATGATCCTCACCGGCCGTTCCGGGGTGACCTCGGGGCCCCGCCGGCAGTTTTTTTGTTTTGTTTTTCCGGGATTTCTAGGGGATCCTGGTCTTCTTTGTTTACCCGAGAGTTCTAGGGGATCCCGGTCTTCATGCTCCGGGAGGCATCTTTATGATCCTCACCGGCCGTTCCGGGGTGACCTCGGGGCCCCGCCGGCAGTTTTTTTGTTTTGTTTTCCCGGGAGTTCTAGGGGATCCCGGTCTTCTTTGTTTACCCGGGAGTTCTAGGGGATCCCGGTCTTCTTTGTTTACCCGGGAGTTCTAGGGGATCCCGGTCTTCATGCTCCGGGAGGCATCTTTATGATCCTCACCGGCCGTTCCGGGGTGACCTCGGGGCCCCGCCGGCAGTTTTTTTGTTTTGTTTTCCTGGGAGTTCTAGGGGATCCCGGTCTTCTTTGTTTACCCGGGAGTTCTAGGGGATCCCGGTCTTCATGCTCCGGGAGGCATCTTTATGATCCTTACCGGCCGTTCCGGGGTGACCTCGGGGCCCTGCCGGCAGTTTTTTGTGCCTTCTTGAGGTTTTTGCACAAGATTCAGGCTCATTGGCCTTACTGTCGCTTCGTCATCTCAGCTGGTTTTGTGCCTGAT
The DNA here is from genome assembly GCF_001659605.2 of Manihot esculenta. Lineage (NCBI taxonomy): Eukaryota > Viridiplantae > Streptophyta > Magnoliopsida > Malpighiales > Euphorbiaceae > Manihot > Manihot esculenta. Next base: position 17,040,680 of record NC_035166.2, read on the forward strand.
GATCGCTGGATTTCTTCACTCCGGTCTAAAGGCCAGGCCCATGAAAATAGTCCATGACCCGAAGGCTTCAATATTCCCCTTGAGAGTCAGGTCCAGCCCGCTCAGTCACAGGGCCGAACTCCGCCTAGACTCCTCAATCAAGCCGGCCCAAACCTCTCGGCCCAGTAATCAGGCCCTCACCAGGCTCAACTTCAGCCCTACCATTCAACCCAGCCCAGAAAGGGGAAAATGACCAAGATGCCCAGCTGGTAGGTCCTTCCGCATGCGTATCAGAGGAGAATCAATTGCCGTTACACATGGAGCAGGCGCCTGACACATCCGTACATACGGAGCTAGCTAGACGGCAGAAGACAACTAGCATTGTGGCAGAGAGACAGATATATATCACGGTAGAGGCCACGCAGAAAGGGGCTCTTTTCTTCTTCCTTTTCCTTCCTGGACACCATTTTTATTCTTTCTGTAACCCTTGCCTAAATATACTACTCTGAGCCATAAAATCTGACTTGAGCGTCGGAGGGCCTCTGCCGGGGCACACCCGATAGGCCCCTGACCATTCTTTCTTATTTTACAGGTCCCTTCACCAGGAAGAACATGGAGAGATCCACCAGGGAGCCCAGCAAGAAGGGACCCAGAAGAAAACCAGATCTATCATGGACCAGGAAGAGGAAAAGATTTATCAAATGGCGCCGTCTGTGGAAAACGAAGGAGATCTTTTCATCACCGGAGTTTTCACTTTCAAAACCCACTGAGATCCACAATGGCAAACCACCAAGAAAATAACCTTAACGTCATTCCAAATAATCTGAGCTCTGCCCAAGAGGGGCAGCGGTTCTTATTTTCCAGTCCTACAACTCCAAACAACCAACCACCCATTCCTTTTAACCCCTCGCCGAGCTTGGCCGGGAATGTGCCCTCCACGAAAGATATTTTACTATCTCAAAAGTTTTCAGATCCACCCATTGAGATCCACATAAGGTACGAAAGTTTGAGCAGATAACCCAGCTGAAAAGAAAGGTTCATTGTGCTAAAGAATATTTTGATGGTCTTTCAGATAATTTATTTTAATATTTATTAGATTTTATTACGGCTGATTTTTTCTTTGAAGTCTGGTGAATATTTTCTGTAAAAGAAAAAAAAGGGTGAGGAATATATGTATTGTTGAAATTCTGAGGTCCGCTGTATATATAAAAAAAAATAAAAAAAAAAGAGAAGAAGAAGGTGAGAGAAAGAGAAGAGGAGTCCGTGAGAAAAAAGGAGGTCGGAGCCGTGTTTAGCAAGACAGAAAGGAACTCAGCAAATCCGACGACCACAGCGATAGATTGCTCATTGAGGTCGGATCCATGTTCGAAACTAGATTCGTGGTCGAGGTTGGAGTCGCATTTCAGGACAGATGGAAAGCATCGGGGCGACAGGGAGACAATACAAAAAAGAAAGCTTACACGAAAAAGAAAGCTGGAGATTTACAGTAACCCAGCTGAAAAGAAAGACCCAGCTGGTGTAAGAATATCTTGACAGTCTCTTAACCTTCATTTTCCTACCCTCGTTGTTTATTTTAACATTTATTGAATTTTATTACTACTAACTTTTTCTTTGAGATCTGATGAGGTGATGAGGTGAAACTTCAGATTGAAATGCTTGTCTCTGAGTGTAGATTTTAATCTTTTCTATAAAAGGAAAAAAGAATGAGAAGTATATATATATTTGTTGAAGTTGTGAGATCGGCTGTAAAATCTCAGGTTAGCAAGTTAGAGAGAAAATTAATAAATGAAAAATAGACAAGTTCGGACTAACATTTCAGGTCGGACATAGCCATCCAACTCTGTTGCAGAGCAACGCCCCTCAAGTATCATAGCAACCTGGAGATAATAGGAAATAATCAAATATCCAGGCAAGGTGGATAAGCTCGGACGCAGTATGTCATCCAGCTCGAAGACAAGGTGAACTGAGATACCTAGGTTGGCATGGTCAGCCTTAGTCCGTTTGACTGTCGAAAGAACGACTGATCAAACACCGCTAATAAGACCGTCAATGGTTTCGCTGGTCGGAGTAGCAGAACTGAAAGGAGCTCGACATATCCAACGACCCCAACATTAGATTACTCGTTGAGGTCGGATCTATGCTCGAGCTTAGATATGTGATCGAGGTCGGACCCGTGTTTGAAGCGTTACCTTTCTTCCTGGGTTTTGGCTTCTGGAACCAGTGTTCTGCAGAGAAATATTTCTGGGTTGGTTGGCCAGAATAGTAAGACAGAAGGAACTCGGCAAATCCGACAACGACAGCGACAGATTGCTCGTTGAGGTCGAACCCATGCTCGAGCTTAGATATGATCGAGGACGGAGCCGTGTCTGAGATCGGCCTCGCATTTTGGGTCAGATAAAAATGATTGTCGCGTCCAGTTGCCGCTCTCTGTTTCTGGTTCGCGTAATGCTGAAGGTCGGAGAACTCGGCAAATCCGACGACCATAGTGATAGATTGCTCGTTGAGGTCGAACCCGTGCTCAAGCTTAGATGTGATCGAGGACGGAACCGTGTCTGAGATCGGCCTCACACTTCAGGTCAGATAAAAATTATCGTCGCGTCCAGTCGCGTCAGTCCGTCTCTCATCACCCATTGAAGATCCCCTCTACAAGCGTATCTCTCCATTTCTCTCTGAAACAGAGTTCAAAAACGTAAGATAATTCCAAAACTCCCTATTATTTCCAATGGATCCGTCAATGGCAGAGGAACCCGCCTCGTCGTCTCTGGCGGCGCAATCGCAGCAGCAATCACAGTCTGCGCCGCTTGGTTCCTCAGTCATACCGATGGTGAATAAGTTGCAGGACATATTCGCGCAACTCGGGAGCCAGTCGACGATCGAGCTGTCGCAGGTGACGGTCGTTGGAAGCCAGAGCAGTGGGAAATCCAGCGTGCTGAAAGCTCTTGTCGGGAGGGATTTCTTGCCTCGGGGAAAATATATTTGCACCCGACGGCAGTTGGTTTTGCAGCTGTTGCAGATTAAAAGAAAGGCCGATGCCACAGAGGAGGAGTGGGGCGAGCTCCTGCACCTTCCTGGAAAATGCTTCTATGATTTCTCCGAAATCCAGAAAGAAATTCAGGTACATGTGGACTGTACAGAAGAAGTGGTTCATTTATTTATTTATTTATTTTGCTTTTATAAAAGTGAAATATTCAGTAGTATAAAATTCTAGCTTATTACGAAGTGCTATTCAAGTGGCACTATCAGAAGAGGTATTGAGAGTACAAATTTTGGTGTTGGGAGTGGGGTCTGCTCAAGAATTTCTTATTGTCATGATTACTGTCAACATACAAAGTTATAAATAGGTAAAATATAATTTAATTTTCAAGAATGCCTTTAGTTATCGGCAGTTATTTTAAGCATCATTAAAAATAAATAATTTTATAAGTTGATTAAAGGGCAGGTTTCACATGTAAATAATAAGATTAAGTTTAATTAAAATAAAACTCTATGAGTTTAGATATCCTGATAATAGCTTGCATTTTATAGATCGAAAAGTCTTGAAGAAATTTACACAGGCAAAATATTGTTTATTGCATCTCTAAAACTGCATGGGTTAACGTTGCAAGAGTTAATACTTGCATTTGTTCATCTGAAGTATGAAACTAAGTGACACGTGCGGCATATTATTTATTGATGAATATTATTGAATTAACAACGAGCATCCTCGTTATATGTGCTCTGTGCAAGTTCTTATTTTGCAGAAAAATCCTGAATCTTTCAGAAAGACCCCTTGAAAAAAACAAGACCTCAATTAGGCACAAAGCCAGTTGAGATGACGAAGCGACAATAAGGCCACTGAGCCCGAATCTTGTGCAAAACCTCAAGGAGGAACAAAAAACAGTCGGCGGGGCCCCGAGGTCACCCCGGAACGGCCGGTGAGGATCTTAAAAGACCTCCCGGAGCATGAAGACCGGGATCCCCTAGAACTCCCGGGAAAACAAAACAAAAAAACAGCCGGCGGGGCCCCGAGGTCACCCCGGAACGGCCGGCGAGGATCTTAAAGATGCCTCCCGGAGCATGAAGACCGGGATCCCCTAGAACTCCCGGGAAAACAAAGAAGACCGGGATCCCCTAGAACTCCCGAGAAAACAAAACAAAAAAACAGCCGGCGGGGCCCCGAGGTCACCCCGGAACGGCCGGCGAGGATCTTAAAGATGCTTCCCGGAGCATGAAGACCGGGATCCCCTAGAACTCCCGGGAAAACAAAGAAGACCGGGATCCCCTAGAACTCCCGGGAAAACAAAACAAAAAAACAGCCGGCGGGGCCCCTAGGTCACCCCGGAACGGCCGGCGAGGATCTTAAAGATGCCTCCCGGAGCATGAAGACCGGGATCCCCTAGAACTCCCGGAAAAACAAAGAAGACCGGGATCCCCTAGAACTCCCGGGAAAACAAAACAAAAACGGCCGGTGAGGATCTTAAAGATGCCTCCGGAGCATGAAGACTGGGATCCCCTAGAACTCCCGGGAAAACAAAGAAGACCGGGATCCCCAAAATCTCCCGGAAGTATAAGTCCAGGATCCCTAAAAATCTCCTGGAAAATAAGACCTCACTGAGGTCCCACCAAGAGAAGACCTCAACGAGGTCTTGACAAAAGAAGACCTCACTGAGGTCCCACCAAGAGAAGACCTCAATGAGGTCTTGACAAGAGAAGACCTCAATGAGGTCTTGACAAGAGAAGACCTCAATAAAGGTCTTGACAAGAGAAGACCTCAATGAGGTCTTGACAAAAGAAGACCTCACTAAGGTCCCACCAAGAGAAGACCTCAAATAAGGTCTTGACAAGAGAAGATCTCAATGAGGCAGAAGACCTCAATGAGGCAGAAGACCTCACTAAGGTAAAAGACCTCACTAAGGTAAAAGACCTCACTGGGGCAGAAGACCGACGAAGATCTCAAAGATCTCCCGGAGCAAAAAGGGCCGGAATCCCCAAGATCATCCGGTGCCACAAGCAAAAACAACTCATAAGAACATAGTTTCGATCTCACATAAAAGATTGGGGCACGAGACCATAATTGAAAAGCTAAACTCCGACCTCCCAAAGGACCTCGAGTCATCAGGTAAAGAGACTTTGATCTCACACAACAGCCAAAAGTACCAAAGCATCATGCCGATCTCAAGAAAACGAGCACAGTACTGGTAAACCCAATAGGCAGACCGAATTAAGGCAAGACGATTCCTAAGCAAACTGCATACCAAAATACAAAGCCAAACAGAGAATCAAGGGCAATCATAAGAGGCACCGACCTCAAGAATTGACCGCTCACACTAAACCAACTCAGCTGGCCTAGAGAAAGGTCCAGGCAACAAAGAGCCCGCAAAACGCCCGAGAGAAGACAGCCCATAAATACTCAGGGGCAAAAAACATACACGAGAGTCCAACGCTCAGACAAAAATAATAAAAAGGCAAGAAAGGGATACTTTCGACAAGAGCAGTTCTCAGACCACACGGTCATGAACAGAATTTAAAGATTTATCCCCTCACCAGTCATGGAATAACTGCTGAGGA